>NC_041393.1:390130519-390134596 GCF_002162155.2 Triticum dicoccoides | reverse complement strand
TGGATCCCCGTGCCCGTGAGCTCTGCCCATTTTACCGACGTGCCTGTCAGGTCTCGCGCTCGCTAGCATCCTCCGATCCACCATGGATGTCGGCACATGATCCCGGAGGGCATCCGGCATGTCGACTACGTAGACTACGGTGGGTAGGGTCACGTCAGGGCATCCCTCAAATCACCGAATCACCGGCAGGTAGTGCTGTCCGGACGCAGTTTGTCATCCAACACCATTACACATCGATGCGCAGATCAATCCGGTCGTTTGTTTACCCACAAACCGGAAGCAAACTATGAGGGCTACTGTCATGTGTTCGCGTAGGAGGTGGAGTTGGCGGCGGTGAGGAACCGCTTCTGAGCTTTGGAGGGTGAGGGCGCGGATTCGGGGGATGAGGGAGTCGAGGGTGGGTCTTCTCCGATGACGAGTGTGGTGGGCGTTGGATGCACTATGGGAGACTTCGTCGTGCACGCCGCGGGGCATGGCGGAGCGGCTGATTGAGGAGGCGGCGCTTCGCGCCGGGCAGCAGGGATTCGCTTTCGATGGCGGGGCGGGCCTGGAGCCTTGGGCGCTCAAGTTTCGCGGGCAGGGCGCGTCACGGCAGAGCAAATCTTCAGGTGTCGTCATGCAGCTTGGAGAGTGCTAGCCAGGATCTCTGACGAAGTTGTTTGTGGCTGGTGACTCACCGGCCTGTGGGACCATGGCGATGCGCCGGGGCGGCGGCGGCGTCTATCCCGCCTAGGGTTCTTGAGGCTTCCTCTCATGGGCTCGGGGGATTCGTTCGGTCTGGGCATGGTATGACGCCTGGGTCGCAGAGGCTGCATGGTGGGTGGCGCCTGGGCCGTAGAGGCCCACCAGCTCGGACACGGTTAGTACAACCCTAACAATCTGGTGGCCGCTTGTGAGCTTGTTCAATCCCGGCCCAGCATCGTTTTCAGCCCGCCCTAGTGTCACGGGCTGTAAATTCATGTGGGTGCGTAAAGAGCTACAGTGACCCCTCACTGGGTTTCCTGCCTCCAAAGCAGATATGTGGCAGTTGGTTTCCTTGGCATCGTCTCTGTAGCACCCCAGATCGACCGCCGCTCCTCGGATCCTTCACCAAGGCCATGGGTGCACAAGATGACATGCATTCCTCCAAGTGGGTGTTGGGGCCCCTGGATCCCGTGGCGGATCATCGGAGGGAGCGCAAAGTTGAGGGACTAAGCACCGCGATATGAACGGGTGCGACATCAGGATCGTGACGTTCGCAAAGGGGGTTGCGGTCTTCCTCCGTCGTGGCAGACCAAGAAGAAGAAGAAGAAGAAGAAGAAGAAGAAGAAGAAGAAGAAGAAGAAGAAGAAGAAGAGGGGGTCCGCTTCAGAAAGGTTAGGGTGGAATCAACACGTGCACATTTGTTCCTTTGCACCACCTTTCCTTCGCTTCTTTGGAGCACCGGTCGTTTACCCTTGTACGCAAAGATGAAGGCCTCCAAGTGCCATAGGTTCTGTGGTGTGCGGTAGTATTGCTCAAGGGAGCAGTAGTACCGCAACTGTCTGCGGTAGTACCGCTCCTCCCGAGCAGTAGTACCGAGGCCTCTAGCCCAGAACGCTAGCACGCACGGAAGTAGGTGCGGAACTAATTTTTTACTTCCACGCCCTACGCGGTAGTACCACTCCCAGGGGACGGTAGTACCGTGCCGGATTTTCGCACAGACCGAAACTCAGCGGAAGTGGCCACAGATGTAATTTTATTAGTCTGTGCCTTCCCAGCCCAGTTGAGCCCTGCCTTGCGGTAGTACCGCAAGGGCGCGCAGTAGTACCGCTCCGACGGTTCTACCACTCATTGCTATATGCAACAGGGCCTCGTCTGGTCTCTGTCGCGCGAGCGGTAGTACCGCAAGTCCTTGCGGTAGTACCACGTGTCTGTGCGGTAGTACCGCATGTTGCGGGCTGAATAAGTGGGTAACGATTGGATCCCCCCCACACTATATAAAGGGGGTCTTCTTCCCCAAGTTGACTACCTCCTCTCTCCCCAAGCTTCATTGTTGCTCAAAGCTCCATTTTCACCCGATCTCTCTCCCTAGCCAATCAAACTTGTTGATTTTTGATGACCCACAAGTATAAGGGATCTATCGTAGTCCTTTCAATAAGTAAGAGTGTTGAACCCAATGACGAGCAGAAGGAAATGACAAGCGGTTTTCAGTAAGGTATTCTTTGCAAGCACTGAAATTATCGGTAACAGATAGTTTAGTGATAAGGTAATTCGTAACGGGTGACAAGTAACAAAAGTAACAAGGTGCAGCAAGGTGGCCCAATCCTTTTTGTAGCAAAGGACAAGCCTGGACAAACTCTTATATAAAGCAAAGCGCTCTCGAGGACACATGGGAATTATCGTCAAGCTAGTTTTCATCATGCTCATATGATTTGCGTTCGTTACTTTGATAATTTGATATGTGGGTGGACCGGTGCTTGGGTACTGCCCTTCCTTGGACAAGCATCCCACTTATGATTAACCCCTTTCGCAAGCATCCGCAACTACGAAAGAAGAATTAAGATAAACCTAACCATAGCATGAAACATATGGATCCAAATCAGCCCCTTACGAAGCAACGCATAAACTAGGGTTTAAGCTTCTGTCACTCTAGCAACCCATCATCTATTTATTACTTCCCAATGCCTTCCCCTAGGCCCAAATAATGGTGAAGTGTCATGTAGTCAACGTTCACATAACACCACTATAGGAAAGACAACATACATCTCATCAAAATGTCAAACGAATACCAAATTCACATGACTACTTATAATAAGACTTCTCCCATGTCCTCGAGAACAAACGTAACTACTCACAAATCATATTCATGTTCATAATCAAAGGGGTATTAATATGCATAAAGGATCTGAACATATGATCTTCCACCGGATAAACCAACTAGCATCAACTACAAGGAGTAATCAACACTACTAGCAACCCACAGGTACCAATCTGAGGTTTTGAGACAAAGATCGGGTACAAGAGATGAACTAGGGTTTGAGAGGAGATGGTGCTAGTGAAGATGTTGATGGAGATTGAACCCCTCTCGATGAGAGGATCAATGGTGATGACAATGGCGACGATTTCCCCCTCCCCGAGGGATGTTTCCCCGGCAAAACAGCTCCGCCGGAGCACTAACTAGATTGGTTCCGCCAAGGTTCCGCCTCGAGACGGCGGCGCTTCGTCCCGAAAGCTTCCTTGTGATTTTTTGGGGGCAAAAGACACCATATACCAGAAGATGGGCATCGGGGGGCTGCCAGGTGGCCCACGAGGTAGGGGGGTGCCCAGGGGGTAAGGCGCACCCTCCACCCTCGTGGATAGTGGGTGGCCCCCCTCTGGTGCTTTCTTCGCCCAATATTTTCAATATATTCCAAAACTGACTTTCAAGGAGTTTCAGGACTTTTGGAGTTGTGCAGAATAGGTCTCTAATATTTGCTCCTTTTCCAGCCCAGAATTCCAGCTGCCGGCATTCTCCCTCTTCATGTAAACCTTGTAAAATAAGAGAGAAAAGGCATAAGTATTGTGACATAATGTGTAGTAACAACCCATAATGCAACAAATATCAATATAAAAGCATGATGCAAAATGGACGTATCAACTCCCCCAAGCTTAGACTTCGCTTGTCCTCAAGCGGAAGCCGATATCGAAAAATATGTCCAGATGTTTAGAGATAGAGGTGTCGATAAAATAAAATACGGACGTGAGGGCATCATGATCATTCTTAGAACAGCAGCATATAAATTGTCATATGATTTCTTATGCTAAAGTAACAATCTATTCACAATGTAAAGTATGAATCGGAAACTTCATTGAAAACTAGCAAACTATAATCTCAGTCATTGAAATAATTGCAATTTATCATAACATCGGAAAGAGTCAATATAAGAGCTTTTCAGCAAGTCCCATACTCAACTATCATTTAGTCTTTCACAATTGCTAACACTCACGCAATACTTATGGGTATGAAGTTTTAATCAGACACAGAGAAAGATAGGGGCTTATAGTTTTGCCTCCCGACCTTTTACCTCAAGGGTAATGTCATTAATAATGCTTTATGAAAACCTACATCCAATTGGA
>NC_041393.1:390123898-390130065 GCF_002162155.2 Triticum dicoccoides | reverse complement strand
GTGCTTGCCAAAGGATAAAGTGTAAAAAGGAAAGGTGAAGATCAGCAGGACTCTTGTATAAGATAGAAGACAAAAATAAAAGATAGGCCCTTCGCAGAGGGAAGCAGAGGTTGTCATGTGCTTTTATGGTTGGATGCACAAAATCTTAATGCAAAAGAACATCACTTTATATTGCCACTTGTGATAGGGACCTTTATTATGCAGTCCGTTGCTTTTATTTCTTCCATATCACAAGCTCATATAAAGCTTATTTTCGATCATACATATTTAGAGAGAAATTTTTATTGCTTGCAACAATGACAACTTACTCGAAGGATCTTACTCAATCCATAGGTAGATATGGTGGACTCTCATGGCAAAATTGGGTTTAAGGACGTTTGTAAGCACAAGTAGTATCTCTACTTGGTCCAAAGAATTTGGCTAGCATGAGGGGGAAAAGCAAGCTCAACATGTTGGATGGTCCATGACAATATAATTTATTTCGGATATAAGAAAACATAACCCATTATGTTGTCTTCCTTGTCCAACATCAACTTTTTAGCATGTCATATTTTAATGAGTGCTCCCAATCATAAAAGATGTCCAAGATAGTATATTTATATGTGAAAACCTCTCTTTCTTTATTACTTCCTATTAATTGCAATGATGACCAAAACTATGTTTGTCAACTCTCATCAACTTTTATTCATCATACTCTTTATACGTGAAGTCATTACTCTCCATAAGATCAATATGATCTTTTTGTTTCTTTTTATTCTTTCTTTTTCTTTTATTCCCTCAAGATCATAGCAAGATAGCAAAGCCCCAACTCAAAACTAATCTTTATTTTATATAGCTCACAGACTCGATTACATAGATAGGGATCATCACAAAAATCAAAACTAGATCATACTAAACTTTATTCTACTAGATCAAGATATAACCAAAAGGATCAAACTAAGAAAAACGGTAAAGACAGAAGTGTGATGGTGATAAGCTATCGGGGCACCTCCCCAAAGCTTGGCAGTTGCCAAGGGGAGTGCCCATACCCATGTATTTATGCCTCTTTCTTCAGAGGTGGTGATGATGGAGTTGTTGATGATGTAGGTTTGTCGTCCATCTTCCAAGGCATAGGCTCACCATCATAGAAGGATGGTCGAGTCTCCGGGATCCTCAAATCTGCAGGCAAACTCATCCTCTTGAATCTATATTCATACTCACGGTTTTGGTTTTGCAGGTCATAGATTTGGGCTTGGAGGTGCTCGATTTTCTTGTGAAGCTTGATGATGGTCTCCCCAATGTTCCTGGCATCCAGCTTGTGGTTATTGGTGAACTCCGTGATCATCATGTGGTTGGCGTTAAGTCCGCGTTCCACAATCCCTTGGCACTTGAAAACTTGTTGCTCCATTGCTTCGAGTCTTGTCTCCACGCTTCCGGTCCTCCTTGGTCCCTCAACATCACGGATGTGCAGCACCCCCTCATGCATCTCAATGGTTTGAGGGTGTTGCAGCACCTCCGCGAGGTAAGGGTTGATGACCTTCTTGAAAAACTTGTCCTTGGGGGCGCTTGAAGACGTCATGGTGACCTAGATCTGCCAGAAAAACAGCTCGAAACAAAAGTAGAGGATTTTGTCGTGGTATGGTGGTCAAAACCTTCGGGAGATTATATAATGAATTTGTACCGACAAAAAGAAGTATTGTGCAAGAAAACGGAGTACAGAGGGCACACGAGGTGCCCACGAGGCAAGGGGGCGCGCCCAGGGGGGTAGGGCGCGCCCTCCACCCTCGTGGATGCCTCGTGTCCCTTTCGGACTACTTCTTATTTTCCTTTTTTTAAATATTCCAAAATGGAGAAAAAAATGCTATTAGAACTGTTTTGGAGTCGGTTTACTTACCTTACCACATACCTTTTCCTTTTCGGAGTCTGAAACGTTCTGGAAAGTGTCCCTTATGTACTCCTTCGGGGTTACGGTGTCAATAACATTGGTTTCAACATTTATGGGATTGCCTGAGATATAATGTTTGATTCTTTGATCGTTCACCACCTTTGGATTTGTGCCTTCGGCATTGTTGATTTTTATGGCACCAGAACGATAGACCTCCTCGATAATGTAAGGACCTTCCCATTTAGATACAAGTTTTCCTGCAAAAAATCTTAAACGAGAGTTGTATAGCAAAACATAATCACCTACATTAAACTCACACTTTTGTATCCATTTGTCATGCCATCTTTTAACTTTTTCTTTAAATAGTTTGGCATTCTCATAGGCCTGGGTTCTCCATTCGTCAAGTGAGCTAACGTCAAATAACCTCTTCTCACCGACAAGTTTGAAATCATAATTGAGCTCTTTAATGGCCCAATATGCCTTATGTTCTAGTTCGAAAGGTAAGTGACATGGTTTTCCATAAACCATTTTATACGGAGACATACCCATAGGATTTTTATATGCAGTTCTATAGGCCCATAATGCATAATCGAGTTTCTTGGACCAATTATTTTTAGATCTATTAACAGTCTTTTGCAAAATTAATTTAATCTCTCTATTACTCAGTTCTACTTGACCACCAGACTGTGTATGGTATGGGGATGCAATTCTATGATTAACATCATACTTACCAAGCATTTTACTAAAAGCACCATGAATAAAATGTGAACAACCATCAGTCATTAAGTATCTAGGGACTCCAAACCTTGGAAAAATAACTTCTTTAAGCATCTTAATAGAAGTGTTATGATCAGCACTACTAGTTGGAATAGCTTCTACCCACTTAGTAACGTAATCAACAGCAACTAGAATATGTGTATACCCATTAGAGGAAGGAAAAGGTCCCATATAATCAAAGCCCCAAACATCAAATGGTTCAATAACAAGTGAATAGTTCATAGGCATTTCTTGACGTCTACTAATATTACCAATTCTTTGACATTCATCACAAGACAAGACAAACTTACGGGGCATCTTTGAAGAGAGTAGGCCAATAAAAACTGGATTGCAATACCTTATGTGCAGTTCTGTCTCCCACGTGATGTCCTCCATATGCCTCGGACTGACACTTGCGTAGGATCTGTTCCTGTTCATGCTCAGGTACACAACGTCTAATAACACCACCTACTCCTTCTTTATAAAGGTGTGGGTCATCCTAAAGTAATGTCTTAAATCATAGAAAAACTTTTTCTTTGACTGGTATGTGAAACTAGGTGGTATAAATTTAGCAACAATGTAATTAGCGTAATCAGCATACCATGGAGCAGTACGAGCATTTATGACAGCTAATTGTTCATTGGGAAAGCTATCATCAATAGGTAGTGGGTCATCAAGAACATTCTCTAACCTAGACAAGTTGTCTGCAACGGGGTTCTCAGCCCCTTTCTATCAATAATATGCAAATCAAATTCTTGTAGCAAGAGAACACATCTAATAAGTCTAGGTTTAGCATCTTTCTTTTCCATAAGGTATTTAATAGCAGCATGATCAGTGTGAACAGTTACTTTGGAATCAACAATATAATGTCTAAACTTATCACAAGCAAACACAACTGCTAAAAATTCTTTTTCAGTAGTAGCATAATTTCTCTGGGCACTGTCTAGAGTTTTACTAGCATATTGGATAACATTTAATTTCTTATCAACTCTTTGTCCTAGAACAACACCTACATCATTATCACTAGCATCACACATAATTTCAAAGGGTAAATTCCAATCAGGTAGCTGAACAATATGTGCGGAAATCAAGGCTTTCTTAAGTATTTCAAATGCTTCTACACAATCATCATCGAAAACAAAAGGAACATATTTTTGTAAGAGATTAGTTAGAGGCCTAGAAATTTTTGAGAAGTCTTTAATGAACGTCCTATAAAAACCAACATGACCAAGGAAACTTCTTATACCTTTGATGTCCTTAGGGCACGGCATCTTTTCAATAGCATCAACTTTAGCTTTATCAACTTCAATACCTCTTTCAAAAACTTTATGCCCCAAGACAATACCTTCATTAACCATAAAGTGTCACTTCTCCCAATTCAAGACAAGATTAGTTTCTTCACATCACTGCAAGACTCTGTGACGCCCCCGATTCAATCATACACTAATCATGCACGCAAATGTGTACGATCAAGATCAGGGACTCATGGGAAGATATCACAACACAACTCTAAAACATAAATAAGTCATACAAGCATCATAATACAAGCCAGGGGCCTCGAGGGCTCGAATACAAGTGCTCGATCATAGACGAGTCAGCGGAAGCAACAATATCTGAGTACAGACATAAGTTAAACAAGATGCCATAAGGTGGCTAGCACAAACTAGGATACAGATCGAAAGAGGCACATGCCTCCTACCTGGGATCCTCCTAACTACTCCTGGTCGTCATCAGCGGCCTGCACGTAGTAGTAGGCACCTCCAGTGTAGTAGGAGTCGTCGTCGACGGTGGCGTCTGGCTCCTGGGCTCCAGCGTCTGGTTGCGGCATCCGGGAAGAAGAGGGAAAAGGAGGAAAAGAGGGAGCAAAGCAACCGTGAGTACTCATCCAAAGTACTCGCAAGCAAGGATCTACACTACATATGCATGGGTATATGTGTAAAGAGGCAATATCGATGGACTGAACTGCAGAATGCCAGAATAATAGGGGGATAGCTAGTCCTATCGAAGACTACGCTTCTGGCAGCCTCTGTCTTGCAGCATGTAGAAGAGAGTAGATTGAAGTCCTCCAAGTATCATCGCATAGCATAAACCTACCCAGCGATCCTTCCCTCGTCGCCCTGTGGAAAAGCGATCATCGGGTTGTCTGTGGAACTTGTCTGGGTGTGTTTTATTAAGTATCCGGTTCTAGTTGTCATAAGGTCAAGGTACAAGTCCGGGTCGTCCTTTTACCGAGGGACACGACTATTCGAATAGATAAACTTCCCTGCAAGGGTGCACCACATAACCCAACACGCTCGATCCCATTTGGCCGGACACACTTTCCTGGGTCATGCTCGGCCTCGGAAGATCAACACGTCACAGCCCCACCTAGGCACAACAGAGAGGTCAACACGCCGGTCTAAATCCTATGCGCACAGGGGTCTGGGCCTCGTGTTATGCAGTCAACCCGGCGCGCGCCGCTCAGTCGCTGACGTCACGAAGGCTTCGGCTGATACCATGACGTCGAGTGCCCATATCTTTCCCGTGTAGTTGGTTAGTGCGTATAGGCCAGTGGCCAGACTCAAATCAAATACCAAGATCTTGTTAAGCGTGTTATTATGAAGCAACCGCGAACGCCAACCAGGGTCAGGCCCACCTCTCGCCTAGGTGGTCTCAACCTGCCATGTCACTCCGCCACAAAGATCCACACAGAGGGACGTCGGGACAAAGGTCTTTTCAGCCCCCAATTCAGTGAATCACTCGCGGGCACTGTAATGCCCCGGATTCGATGCGCCAGGTGTCCGCCAGTTATTCGCCGTCTTTGCCATGTCGTGTGCTTGCATGTTGCATTTTGCCATGTCATCATATGCATTTCATATCATGTCGTCATGTGCATCGCATTTGCATACATGTTTGTCTCATGCATCCGAGCATTTTCCCAGTTGTCCGTTTTGCAATCCGGCACTCCTATGTCCTCCGGCGTTCCCCTTTTGTCTCTTGTTGTGAGCGGGTGTTAAACTTTCTCAGAATGGGCTGAGGTTTGCCAAGCGGCCTTGGTATAGCACCGGTAGACCGCCTGTCAAGTTTCATGCCATTTGGAGTCCGTTTGATACTCCAACGGTTAACCGGGTAACTGTAAAAGCCTCTTTTGTCTTGCAGCCCAACACCCCTCCAAAGTGGCCCAAAACCCAGCAAACTCCCCTCCATGCTCTCGATCGTTCGATCACGATCGTGTGGGCGAAAACCGCACCCCATTTGGACTCTCCTAGCTCCCTCTATCTATAAATATGCCCTCCCCCCGAAAATTCGCAGATGAAACCCTAGCAAACTCCTCCCCGCGCCGCCGGACGCGTCCGTGTCGCGCCAGACACGTCCAGCCTCCACATCACCCCGGCCAATCGCAGGCTGCCACCTCAGCGCTGCCGCCTCCACGCCCAATCCGGAGCCGCCACCTCACCCTCTCTCTCCTCCCACCTCCGCGCGGCCCGCGGGACCCGGATCGGGCCCACGCGAGCTCGCGCCGCCACCGCCGCGCGCCCGTCTGCCACCGTGCCCTCTGCTGCCGGCC
>NC_041393.1:390086255-390123684 GCF_002162155.2 Triticum dicoccoides | reverse complement strand
TCCCCGCTCGGCCCCGTCAACCCCGCCGCCCGCCGGCGACCGCCTCGCCGCCTTCACCCCGCCGGCGCCTCCCCGCCGGCCCGCCTCGCCGGGGCCCCGCCGCCCGGGATCCTCGCCGCGCCCGAGGCCGCTCGCCTCCGGTCACGCTCCGCCGCCGCCCCTGTCCACTGGAGCGCCCCACGCCGCCCCGGACCTCGCCGGCCCCCGGATCCGGCGCCCCGACCCCTCTCCGGCCACCTCCCTCGACTCCGGCTGCCTACCCTCGCGAGCTCCGGCGACTACTCCGACCATCTTTGAAAACCGTGCGAGATCCGGATCCACGAGGTTGACCCCGAAAATATCCCAAGTCCCTGAGATTTTGACATTATCATGCCATGTTCAAGGCATCATAACTTGCTGCATGCTGCTCCGTTTCGTGCGTATAATATGTCAAATTGTTCATCTGGATGTGCTCCACATTTTGTTCCATTGGGTCATGTTCATTTGAGTCCATTTTGATGCCCTAATCATTGTTGCAAGAGTGCATGTTGCTGTTAATCTGCTGAAACTGTTATAACTTGATGATTTGTCATTTTTGTTGCATTTGATGTGTGCATCCTATGAGCATGAACTCTACATGTGTTTTGAAGTATGCCATGCCATCTTCACAGTGGTGCTATCCATGTATTTTTGTGAGTCTTGTACTGAGTGCATCGAGCTTGTTAAGTAGGGTACTTGCTGTTGCTGTTTTGCTAGTCTGAATCTGCTATATCATGATGCTATGTAAACCTGCTACTACAAGTCATTCTATGCATAATCTGGAGATGTTCACTAAGGATGATTTGTTATACATGTCATGCTCTATCTATTAATGCTCCTGGTTGCATTTATAGCCTGCTGTAGCTTGTTGTAATCTTGCTCTCAAATTGCTAAATACTGTTGCTGTTAGTCTGTTAACATTAAGTTCAATGTTGCCATGATTGTTGTTAGTGATCCATGCACCCTATGAACTTTCTCTTGCCATGCATAGCTTCATAAACATGTCTTCTTACTGTTGGTTTCCTTACCATGCCATGTATTGCTCTGTGGTGAGTGGTACAAGCTCACCAACATGCCTACTTATTGTTGTTCCTGCCATGTATGAATCTGTCATATCACTTGCTATGTTTACATGGGTGCCATCATATTTTCTGTGCCTTTTTGGCTCATGGTCATTAAGGGACTTTTGTTATATGCAATTAGTAGATTCATGCCATGCCTTTGTTTGCCATGATAAGTTCCTGTAACATGTTGTTTGATAGCTCTAAACATTGCAACCTGATGTTATTTCTGCCAAGTCTGTAAAGTGTTATTATTTGCAATCTTGCCATGTCCTTTTGAGCATGTTATGGTGTTTTCTGGAGATAGCTCAGTGTTCATGTTTTGTCATGCTTTACCTGTACATCATGCCCATGCCTTTTGTTCTTATGTTGTGGTACTGTAGAATGTTGTTTTGGTGCTTGCAATATGCCTAGTTGCTATTTTGGACAGCTTGTCCTTTAAACTTGTATAGAGTGTATGTGTTGCACCGTTGCTCCGTTTTGAGTGTGCCCTATATGAAACTTGCTTGATTTTGCATGTAGTTTCATATTATCATGTTGCATCCTTTTTTTGAAGTGTTTGCTTGATGCTTGTATGAATTTTGCATCAATGCCATGTTTAACTTGTTTTGCTCATATCTTCTAGGCCGTAGCTCCAAATTAAATGAACTTTATATGTATCTTGACTAGAATTTCGTGTAGATCCTCTTGGTGCATCTTAACTTGCTGTTTAACAACTTAAACTTAATGTTTGTTCAGATCTGGACCAATTTCTAAATTTGCATATGAGGACTTACCGAATTTGCTATATGTTGTTTCCGGCCTCATTTAAACTTGCCTTGATGTGTTGTTCTTGTTTGCATCATATTTTGCCATGAGTAGCTCCATGTAGCCTTGTCATGCATCATGCTGTTGTGCATCATGTCTTGTCTATGTGTGGTGTTTCGTGGCTTCATCTTCTTCATGGACTCGTTCTTCTTCCTTGCGGGATTTCAGGCAAGATGACCGCTACCCTGGATCTCACTACTATCATTGCTATGCTAGTTGCTTCGTTCTATCGCATTGCTGCGCTACCTATCACTTGCTCTTCAAGCCTCCCAAATTGCCATGTCAGCCTCTAACTTTTTCACCCTTCCTAGCAAACCATTGCTTGGCTATGTTACCGCTTTCCTTAGCCCCTCTTATGGCGTTGTTAGTTGCAGGTGAAGTTGAAGATTGCTCCATGGTGGACAGGATTATGTTGGGATATCACAATATCTCTTATTTAATTAATGCATCTATATACTTGGTAAAGGGTGGAAGACTCGGCCTTATGCCTGGTGTTTTGTTCCACTCTTGCCGCCCTAGTTTCCGTCATACCGGTGTTATGTTCCCGGATTTTGCGTTCCTTACGCGGCCGGGTGATTTATGGGACCCCCTCGACAGTTTACTTTGAATAAAACTCCTCCAGCAAGGCCCAACCTTGGTTTTACCATTTGCCTCACCTAGCCCTTTTTCCCTTGGGTTTCCGAAGCCCGAGGGTCATCTTTATTTTACCCCCCCGGGCCAGTGCTCCTCCGAGTGTTGGTCCAACCTGAGCGATGTCCGGCGCCCCCTGGGCAATCAGGGTCTATGCCAACCCGACGTCTGGCTCATCCGATGTGCCCTGAGAACGAGATATGTGCAGCTCCTATCGGGATTTGTCGGCACATCGGGCGGCTTTGCTGGTCTTGTTTTACCATTGTCGAAATGTCTTGTAAACCGGGATTCCGAGACTGATTGGGTCTGCCTGGGAGAAGGTATATCCTTCGTTGATCGCGAGAGCTTATCATGGGCTAAGTTGGGACACCCCTGCAGGGTATTAAACTTTCGAAAGTCGTGCCCGCGGTTATGTGGCAGATGGGAATTTGTTAATGTCCGGTTGTAGATAACTTGACACCAGATCCGAATTAAAATGCATCAACCATGTGTGTAGCCGTGATGGTCTCTTTTCGGCGGAGTCCGGGAAGTGAACACGGTCTTTGGGTTATGTTTGACGTAAGTAGGAGTTCAGGATCACCTCTTGATCATTGCTAGCTTCACGACCGTTCCTTTGCTTCTCTTCTCGCTCTTATTTGCGTATGTTAGCCACCATATCATGCTTAGTCGCTGCTGCAACCTCACCACTTTACCCCTTCCTTTACCTTTAAGCTTTGCTAGTCTTGATACCCATGGTAATGGGATTGCTGAGTCCTCGTGGCTCACAGATTACTACAACAACAGTTGCAGGTACAGGTTATGCGATGATCGTGACGTGAGAACGATGTTTACTTCTTTTGGAGTTCTTCTTCTGCTTCTTCTTCGATCAGGGGATAGGTTCCAGGCTGGCAGCCTGGGCTAGCAGGGTGGATGTCGTTTGAGTTTATGTTTGTGTTTCATCCGTAGTCGGATGGTGCTCTTATGTAAGATGATGTTGTATTCGTGTGGCATTGTATGCCTTCTGTATGTATCCCTACCTATTATGTAATGTTGATGTAATGATATCCACCTTGCAAAAGCGTTTCAAAATGCGGGTCTATCCTTGGTGGGACCTTCGAGTTCCTTTTGGATAGAGTCGCATATTGGGCGTGACAGGCACTCAAGGAGCCGACCCGAATTTAGTCACCATCTGTATAATATGTATATAGTATATACCCGTGATCACCTCCCGAGTGATCACGGCCCAATAGTATAGCAAGGCATACTGACAAGAATGTAGGGCCAATGATGATAAACTAGCATCCTATACTAAGCATTTAGGATTGCGGGTAAGGTATCAATGACTGTAGCAACAATGACAGGCTATGCAACAGAATAGGAGTAACCGAAAAGTAACATGCTACACTACTCTAATGCAAGAAGTAGAGAGAAGAATAGGCGATATCTTGTGATCAAGGGGGGCTTGCCTGGTTGCTCTGGCAAGAAGGAGGGGTCATCAACTCCATAGTCGAACTAGGCAGCAGCAGCGTCGGTCTCATAGTCTACCGGAGAGAAGAGGGGGAAGAAACAGTAAATACAATGCAAACATAAGCATGACCATGCATGACATGACAATGAGTGGTGTTAGGTGTTCCCTAACGCGGTAGTAGGTGATACCGGCGAAATAGGGAAACATCCGGGAAAGTATCCCCGGTGTTTCGCGTTTTCGGACAGGTGAACCGGAGGGGGAAAGTTGCAGGTTCACTATGCTAGGGCGCGTGGCGGACGAACGGGTTGCTTATCTGGATTCGTCTCATCGTTCTGAGCAACTTTCATGTACAAAGTTTTTCCATCCGATCTACGGTTTATTTTATATTAATTTTAAAAGATTTACTCATTTTTAGATTTTATTTAATTATTTAATTCTAACATTATCCAGAATAGTGTATGCTGACGTCATCATGACGTCAGCAGTCAACAGGGCATTGACTTGGTCAAACTGACATGTGGGTCCCAGCTATCATTGAGTGTTAATTAACCTAACAGATTAATTAAGTAACCTAAGTGATTAGGTTAATCTAATTAGGATTAATTAAGTTAATTAATTACTTAATTAATTAATATTTTATTTATTATATTTTTTAATTCTTTTTTTATAAAACGTTCCAGGGGCGTAGGGCCCATCTGTCGTAGGCCCCAGGGTCCTTAGCGGTTGCGGGCAACGGGCGCAACGCATGACCCGAACGGGCGCACGCCCAGGTGCAGGCGGACCCGGGAGGGCACCGGAACAGGGGTGTCCGGTGGCCACGGCGTGGCCATGGCCGGGGTAGGGCGAGGCCGCAATGGTGCGCGCGGCAGCCGGAGGCAGCGTCGGAGTGGGACCGCGCGGACGGGCGCTGGGCAGGGAGCGCTGAGCGCAGCCAGGGGCACCGTCGTGGGCGAATGGGGCAAGGAGAAGCGGCACGAGCGACCAGGGGACGAGGCCGCGGCGGGGTGCGCGAGCACACGGTAGGTGCGAGCGCTTCGGGGAGGAGCAGCACATCGGGCAGCTCAAGCGAGGGCAGGGGCGCGATCTATGGCGACGTAAGCAGGGGAGAAGAGGGGGGCGGAAGGTGCTCACATCAGAGCATGTAGGGGGCCCAGGGGAGCCAGAGGAACCCTGCCGGGGAGGTGCAGCGGCCGGACGACCGGCAGGCGCGAGGGCGATGCAGAGATGCGGGTTGCGGGAGGCCTTCGTGTGGAGGAAGAGGAGTCGCAGGGGCGGAGCCGACGAGGGAGGCGCAGGATGAAGGGAGTCGCGAGGAGGCGGCCGAGGTGGTGGTGCTCGGCGCCGGCGGGGCGACGGGCTGCAGCGTCGAGCGATGGGTGCGCCGATTGCCGTCTAGGCAAAGTCGAGGTCGGGGGCTCGCGATGGGGCAGCGGGTTTGGTGCCCCCGATCCCGATTTGGATCGGGGAGGGAGGCAGAGGGAGGAGTGCAACGTGGGAGGGGCGTGTGTGAAGTGGGGATCGGGTGGGGGGGTTAGGGTTTCGGCACCAAGGGATAAGGGAGTGGGGCCGGGCCGGTCAGGCCAGTGGGCTTGCCAGCTGGGCCTTTTTGGCCCATTTGTCCAGGGGGGTTGTGTTTGTTTCTTTAGTTTTGTTTTTTTGTTTTTATTCTTTTCCCTTTTTCTTTATTTTCTTTTCTGTTTTCTCACATTTCCTAAACATTTTAGTTTTGGAAAAATACATAGGTTGCACCTAATTAAGTAAACTTAATTATGTCACATTCCGAACATTTTTGTTTTGATATTTGAAAACTTTTGTTGTTTGCCTTGGTTTTGAAATTGAATTAGAATCGGTTTCGAATCAACGCGAGTTCATCTACAGTTACCGAGGCGACGTGGCATAATTAGTAGAGGGTTACTGTAGCTTAACTATCCGGGCATCACAATTCTCCTCCACTACAAGAAATCTCGTCCTGAGATTTAAGAGGGGGACTAAGGGGGGAAGGTCTGTGTCGGTGTCAAAACCGGCGGATCTCGGGTAGGGGTGTCCCGAACTGTGCGTCTAGGCGGATGGTAACAGGAGACAAGGGACACAATGTTTTACCCAGGTTCGGGCCCTCTTGATGGAGGTAAAACCCTGCATCCTGCTTGATTGATATTGATGATGTGGGTATTACAAGAGTAGATCTACCACGA
This sequence comes from Triticum dicoccoides, assembly GCF_002162155.2. Classification (NCBI taxonomy): domain Eukaryota; kingdom Viridiplantae; phylum Streptophyta; class Magnoliopsida; order Poales; family Poaceae; genus Triticum; species Triticum dicoccoides. Next base: position 390,117,529 of record NC_041393.1, on the reverse strand, counting down.
GATCAAGGAGGCTAAACCCTAAAAGCTAGCCTATGGTATGATTGTTTTGTGTCCTACGGACTAAAGCCCTCCGGTTTATATAGGCACCGGAGAGGGCTAGGGTTACATAGAGTCGGTTACAATGGTAGGAGATCTACATATCCGTATCGCCAAGCTTGCCTTCCACGCCAAGGAAAGTCCCATCCGGACACGGGACGAAGTCTTCAATCTTGTATCTTCATAGTCTTGGAGTCCGGCCGATGATGATAGTTCGGCTATCCGGACACCCCCTAGTCCAGGACTCCCTCAGTAGCCCCTGAACTAGGCTTCAATGACGACGAGTCCGGCGCGCATATTGTCTTCGGCATTGCAAGGCGGGTTCCTCCTCCGAATAATTCGTAGAAGATTGTGAACACCAGGATAGTGTCCGGCTCTGCAAAATAAATTCCACATGCCACCATAGAGAGAATAATATTTACACAAGTCCAATCTGCTGATGTATTTCGTCGCGTGACGTCACCCACGGCCAAGCCTTTACTTGAATCGTTTTCATTATACCACCTTAGCGCGTTTAGCGAAGCGGTTTCCTTGGCACGTCTTGTCGAAGCAGAGATCGTGTTCCCCTTATCCCGGGATTCCCATCAATACAGACGTGGATAACCCAACCGCGCCCGTTGCCACGCCCTCTCCATCGAAGGCGAGTTCCAAATGGTCGCGGGGACGGCTCTTGGTATTCTCCCTCTTTATAATGAGACCAAGGATCGTTCTTTTTTCTTCAAACCTCAATCGAATCCGCCCCTTGCCCTGAGTTCCAACACCCAGGGCTCCAGATTCTGGCACCTCGAACCTTCGACAATGTCCGGCTCCAACCTGCAGGGCCGGTGGATGCCCTCCTCCATCACGGAAGAGGACGTGCTGAAGCTGAGGGAAGCCAGGTACTTGACCTACGAGAATTCGCATAGGTTGCCCGCCCAAGGGCAGGTCATTCCCACTCCCGAGCCTAGCGAGAGCGTCATGTTCGCGTCTCACCTCCGTCGGGGTTTAGGCTTCTCGATGGATCCCTTCGTGAGGGGGCTCATGTTTTACTATGGGCTGGAATTCCATGACTTGGCTCCGGAGTCCATCCTCCACATCTCATCATTTATTGTCGTCTGCGAAGCCTTCCTCCGCACTACCCCTCACTTCGGTTTGTGGCTCAAAACCTTCAACGTGGAGCCGAAGATGATTGAGGGGCGTTAGGCAGTGTGCAGCGGGGCGGTTATAAGTAAGAAGGCCGATGCTCCATGGCCCGAGGGCGCTTTTCAGGAGGAGCTCGGCTTGTGGCAACAGGAGTGGTTCTATATCACCGCTCCCCGGGGCAGCAGGTAGAGGCCACCGCCCGCCTTCCGATTGGGTCCTCCACAACGGCTGACGTCATGGGTCAGCAAAGGGCTTGACTGGGGGCCGTCCAAGGACGTACCCCTATTGCAGGGCCGGATTTGAGATCTCCGAGAGAGGGAGATCAATCTGGTCGTGGTAACGCAGGTTATGCTGATTCGGCGTCTTCTGCCCTGCAAACGTCGCCCCCTCCGCCTGTGGGAATTTAATCCGGAGGGACCACAAGCTCTCCAACATGTCATGGGTACGACACCCGTGGAGATGTACAAACTATTCTTCGGATCACAAGAGATGTGTCCGGACTTGACCGAGGACACCGGCCTAAGCTGCAATCGCCCGGATACTCAAGTAGGTAGCCCTGTGTTTGGACATATCGTCCATTTATTTATTATGGACTTGCCTTTTAGCCAGCTATCCATTGGACAGGAGTGGATAGTGCAAGCAAAGCTGGTACGGTGTCCGGCCCCCCTCCCTGAGACCACGCCGGATCCCGTGTTGGTCAAGATGCTGGAGGTTGCGCCTTCAGAAGAGGGCGAAGGGGAAGACTGAGAAACTACCGCCTCCACTAAGGAGGCTCTCAAGAAAGGGGGGATCGAGAATCCCTCCTTCCAAGGGGAGAAGAGGACCGCTTCCGAAGACCCGGAGGCTAAGGCCTCAAAGCGGGGGAAGAAATCTTCACCAGAGGGTCCTACGCCAGGAGAGGCCCCGGCCGCACTATCTCCCCTAAGGAATCAGCCCTCCAGCGAGCCGTAAGTAGAAAAAATGGGAGTTTTGTGATAAGGGACATCCCTATTTTTGCTTCTGAGGATAACCGAAGTTTTTACTTTGTAGTTTGGATCTCCGCCCTTCTCAGCTGAGCTCATCTTCGGGGGACCTTCGTTCGGAGATGATGGAGAGCAAGACGCCTCCATCTGCCGCACCGTCAGGCGGGGCGGACGACCCTGAGGTGTCGTCACGGAGGGTCTCCCCGAGTCCGGCAGGGCCGGAGAGTTCGGCACCAACTGGTGTACGGCCGGAGGAGCTGAAGGATCTACTCGAGAGGGCGCCTATCTCAGAAGATCACCGTACATTAATGAGTACGGTGATTGAAATAATTTCATTCGCTGAGAGCGGGTTGCATGACGCCGTTAGAAGTTTACTGGCGGGGTTTGAGGTACGTAAAAATGTCATGCCTTTTGACAGTTTTGCACATAGAGTGCGCCCTGTGTAGATAGTAGCCCCTGAGACTCAGTGCGTTGTCATGAGTGACGGCGTACCAAGGATCATAATCTCAGTGTTAAGATGTCGCCGTTCCTATGCAGGGGGCGGAGCGTTCGATGGCCAGCCGGACTGATAGAGTTGCCGAACTGAAGCGGCAGCTGGATGTTGCGGATGCGGACATCGCGCTGGTCAATAGGCGACTTGACAAGTCACAAGGTGAGTGGTTTCTCCGTGGTCACCTGGTAAGGGAGTTGACGCCCATTCCTTACAACATATATGCTTGATGCAGATGGTGCTGCTGCTGTGGAAATCCTTCGGGCAGAGCTTGCTCGAGCCAAGGAGCAAGCCAGAAAAAGTGACGTGGCTGCCTCGAAGGCAGCGGAGGAGCTAAAAGCCGAAAAGGCTGCTCACTGCCGAAGCAGGGAGGAGATGGCCGGAATGGCCATGAAGCTAAAAGATGCTACCGACCGCTATGAGGTTCTTGAAAGAGAACGCCAAGCGGAGCAAGAGGACCTGAAGAAGGCCACCGCCGAAGCCAAGGATGCCCGTTCTGCAATGAGGGCTATGAAGGAGGAGCTGCGTCAGGCCGGAGACATTGCGGCTAAAAAGCCCTTTCTGCTGCGCAGGAAGTTCATGGATCAGAAGTATGCTCAGTTGGGCCAGCTGTGGGGTGCGGAGGATCCGTATCTGGATTTGGCGGCGAGTGCGGCGGACGCAGTCGTGCACTTCCAAAGCCAAAAGGATCACGCAATGGAAGAGCTCTTTTGGTCTCAATTCCATAGTCCGGAGCATCCCCTTCCATTAACAGATCAGATGGCTGAATGGGCTGAGCTGAATAGGCTGTCCGGACTTGCCATGAAGGACGTCGTGGCTCATCTGTGGCCGGACAGGCCCAAGCCAAAGAGTTATTTTGGATTGGTGCAGCAATTCCTTGATGCGGTGCCGCATATCAAAGCAATGAAGCGGTCGGCATGCATAGAGGGTGCGCAGATGGCTCTCGCCCGTGTCAAAACATACTGGGAAGAGATGGATGCCACCGATGTTGCATCCCGGGATTCGGATGGAAGCCGATTACCCGCCGAGCACTATTTTGGGAAAGTCCTGCAGGGCGCTCGTTTAGTAGAGTCGCAGTGCTCAAAAAATATTATGTTCAAATGACGTGTATGATTTGTGAAACCATATTTATGATATGACTGCTTTTTATACTTGTGCGTTCAAGTATTAAAATATCTCCTGTGCGGCCGTTAATGTATATGTATATATAACCTGAAAGATGGCAGTCTTTGGCTTCAGCCCCCACGCACATGGTGCGGGGGTGTTTGCAAAGAAAAAACCGCATTTTCACACTTAATCCAACGTCTTGGTCCTTTGAAGGAGGTGATAGCATAGCAAACTAGGCAATCGGACTATGATGCTTTATCACTTTCACTTAGCCATAGGAACTCGAAGGTGGGGCTATGATATAGCCCCTAGGGGCACCGCGCTCTTCGTATTCGGGGCGTGTGTGTGCCTGACCGGGAAGCGGTCCTTCGTCAAAGCGGAGGAATTCTAAACATTCCAAAGGTCGATCGAGTGGTTGACCAGTCTCTCGCTATGTCATGACAATCAGTTTTCGGCTTTCTCTACTGAGGTGCTCGCCCGGCCGAACCGGGGCACAATCGCAGTAGTTCTCCTGGTGCCGCGTTAGCTGATGATAAAGAATCTAAGGCAGCAAAACACGGGAGCCGGGCAAACCCAACATTTGACCAAAGACATGATTCGGAGCTGATGCATATAAGGCCTAACTCGAGACGCCGAACACTCCCTGAGGTATTCGGTCTTTATGATAACGGGCAGAACAATGCCCTAAGCCCATAGTGTCCAGGTACGGGCGAGAACTTCTGACGCGGCCGATGCCAAAACGCCAGCCTCCTCCTCGGTTATGGTAAGAAACCGGGGGATGTGTATCAACAAGAGACAGTAAGAAAGGTTTACGCAGGGTCTTAATCTGAAAAGAATCCTTGCAACGGGTCCCTGCTGCACGTCTGCGCCTGTGTCTCCGCTGTGCTGTATCCTGGATGGGTGTAGCACACAGTTCATCTGTAAAAGAGAAGAACTTAGTTTGAAAAGATATCATGCAAAGAATGTATTTAAAACAGAGTATGATTTAAAAGATGAATAAGGTTGAGCTTTATTGGCTCTCATTGTCCGTGCTTGCAGCCCCTTGTAAAGGGGTATGCGGCTAGTAAGCCCCTAGTTTATTTATGCCGGACTCATCTAACCGTGTCCGGGGTCTGAACGACCTGTTTTGTAGAGGCTTTGATTAACAAGGCCGGTTTAGTGTGTGGCTGTCAAGGCAGTCTCACGTTCTTCCGTGGTCGAGTAACACTCGAAGCTACATTTTAATGAGATGATGCCGCGTGGACCGGGCATTTTAAGTGTAAGAGATGCGTAATGCAGTATTGCGTTAAAGCGGGCGAAAGCTTCGCGTCCCAATAGTGCTTGGTGGCTACTTTTAAATGGGGCGATATGGAAGATTAGCTTTTCACGACGGAAGTTGTCGGATGGACCGAACACAACCTCTAGTAGTGCAGAGCCTGTACAATTGGCATAAAGGCCTGGCGTCACTCCTTTGAAGGAAGTGCGGCTATGGCGAATTTTGGTAGGGTCTATCCCCATTCTGCGGGTGGTGTCCTGGTATAGCAGGTTTATATCACTGCCACCGTCCATTAGGACCTGTGTAAATTGTAGTCCGTCGATTATAGGATCCAATATCAAGGCAATCCATCCTGCGTTTCGAATACTTCTGGAGTAATCCAGATGGTCGAAGGTAATTGGTGTTGACATCCAATCGCGGGATTCCGCTGGGGTGGACCGTGCGGCGCGTACTTTAGCAGGTGCCGCACTATTGTTCCGTGTTATCACATGAAGTGAGTTCACTGTTTTGACTTCTTGTGGGAAAGTCTTTTGCTTTCCGGCGCTCTGCTTGTGGGGTTCGTCGTCTTCGCTTGGTGTGTCGAGCCCCTTGTGTTCGGCGTTAAGTCGGCCAGACTGTTTGAAGACCCAACAATCTCGGTGGGTATGGTTTGCAGGCTTCCCGGGGGTACTGTGGATTTGACATATCCTATCCAAAATTTTGTTTAGGTTGGATAGCTCGTCACTGTTGTCCTTAAGAGGCAGTGTTTTGTTGTTCGACCGAGAGCTTTTGAACCCGGCGTTGACCGCCGTGCTCTTTAGGCAATTTTCTTTATTCCGGCGCTGGTCTTTTCTGCGTCGTGATTTCCCATTTCCATCTCTGACCTCGGATGTACTCTGGTCGTGGGTGCTGCATCTTGCCAGCCAGCTATCTTCTCCCGCGCAAAAGCGGGTCATGAGGCTCGTTAGTGCGGCCATTGTTCTTGGTTTTTCCTGGCCGAGGTGTCTGGCGAGCCATTCGTCTCGGACGTTATGTTTAAAAGCTGCTAAGGCTTCGGCGTCCGGACAGTCGACTATTTGGTTCTTTTTGGTGAGGAATCTGTTCCAAAATTTGCGTGCTGACTCTCCAGGCTGTTGAGTTATGTGACTTAAACCGTCTGCATCTGGAGGGCGGACATAAGTCCCTTGAAAATTTGCTCGAAACGCATCCTCGAGCTCTTCCCAACTTCCAATGGTATTTTTTGGGAGGCCTTTGAGCCAATGCCAGGCTGGCCCTTTGAGCTTGAGGGGTAGATATTTTATGGCGTGGAGATCATCTCCTCTAGCCATATGTATGTGTAGGATGTAATCCTCAATCCAGACTCCGGGGTTTGTTGTTCCGTCGTATGCCTCTATGTTTACGGGCTTGAATCCCGCTGGAAATTCATGATCCAGTACCTCATCAGTGAAACATAGTGGGTGTGCGGCGCCTCTGTATTTAGGTGTGCCGTTATCTTCGAACGCTCGGCGTATTGTATTGCTTCCTGGAGCCTTCTTTTTTGGCCCATAGATGGACCTGACCGGGCCATCCTTTTTGCGAGGATCCTTATGTGGATCGTATGCCGACTTGTGTGCGGCGCCATTTGCCGCTCTTGGCCTGTCATCTGGTCGTCTATCCGGCCAGGCGGCCTCTTTGTTTTTCGACTGTGGGGGCTCTACGGCCTCCTCGTCAAATTCGGGCAACAGCTTGCGCTTCGGGTAGCTCTTTGCTTGGTGAGTATCGCCATATTTATCTGCGGTCTTGAGTACTTTGCTCCATCTCATTCTGAGTATGTCTTCCACTGTTTTGAGCTTCCGCTTCTGCTTCTTCAGACTTCTTGCAGTGGCGACGAGCCTTTTGTGAAGGTTCTTATGCTCCGATGATGTGTCCGGCGTGAGATCGTCTGGACTGTTGTTTTCGCCGGGGATGGGTTGCTCGTCCAATTCATCCTGTTTGGATGGTTGCTTGGTGGCGTGTTTGTCGTCCACTGGTTCGCCCTGCTCTACGGCTGGGTCAGTATAGGTGCTGTTGTTGTCGGGGCGGGACTTCGAGCGGCGCTTGCGTCGCCGTTTTTGTTGTTTTTCGAGAGAATTATCCTTCGCCGCGTCCCATTGTTCATCATTATCGCTCCCTTTCGGGGTATCCACCATGTATATGTCATATGACGAGGTGGCTTTCCAGTGCCCAGTGGGTGCTGGTTCTTGGTCGTCTCCGGCATCGTCGTCCATACCGTCGATGTTTCAGAGTCGAAGTCTAGCATGTCGGTTAGATTGCCGACAGTGGCTACTAAGTGGGTGGTGGGTGGGGCTTGGAATTCTTCATCGCCCGCATCCCAACCGTCTTGACGGCAATCCGGCCAGGGCTCTCCTGATAACGAGAGATACTTCAGCGAATTCAGGATATCGCCGAAAGGCGAGTGCTGAAAGATGTCCGCGGCGGTGAACTCCATGATCGGCGCCCAATCGGATTCGATTGGTAGGGGCGCAGGAGGTTCGGAGTCCGGCAAGGAGTCCGGCACCTCGAAGTCACGATCTTCACAAGGGACAAGGTTGGTATTCAGCTCTATCACCGTAGACATGGCAGCCCCCGAGGCGGTGTCTAGCCACCCATCCTCGATCTGCACAGCCGGCTCTGAATTAAGGGTCGGAGCGGGCTCGTGTGCGGCCTCGAGGGCACTGTCCGGCAGCAGAGCTAAATCACGCCCATCGTGACAGTGCGGCGCGCTCGGCTGTGGCTCGAATCCATCGAAGATCAAGTCTCCGTGGATGTCAGCCGTGAAGTTCAGACTTCCAAATCTGACCTGAAGGCCAGGGGCGTAGCTTTTGATCTGCTCCAGATGGCCAAGCGAATTGGCCCGCAGTGCAAAGCCGCCGAATACGAAGATCTGTCCGGGGAGGAAAGTCTCACCCTGGACTGCGTCATTGTTGATGATCGAAGGAGCCATCGGGCCTATATGCGATGGCACAGAGGAACTCTCAATGAAAGCACCAATGTCGGTGTCAAAACCGGCGGATCTCGGGTAGGGGGTCCCGAACTGTGCGTCTAGGCGGATGGTAATAGGAGACAAGGGACACAATGTTTTACCCAGGTTCGGGCCCTCTTGATGGAGGTAAAACCCTACGTCCTGCTTGATTGATATTGATGATGTGGGTATTACAAGAGTAGATCTACCACGAGATCAAGGAGGGTAAACCCTAAAAGCTAGCCTATGGTATGATTGTTCTGTGTCCTACGGACTAAAGCCCTCCGGTTTATATAGGCACCGGAGAGGGCTAGGGTTACATAGAGTCGGTTACAATGGTAGGAGATCTACATATCCGTATCGCCAAGCTTGCCTTCCATGCCAAGGAAAGTCCCATCCGGACACGGGACGAAGTCTTCAATCTTGTATCTTCATAGTCTTGGAGTCTTGGACGATGATGATAGTTCGGCTATCCGGACACCCCCTAGTCCAGGACTCCCTCAGTCTGGTTACGAAATTCTAACGAATCTTCTCGGTCTTGGTTGCTCTTCTTGAAGTGGTCGAGCCATTATATTGATGTCTTCATTTTTCTACTTCAGGTCATCAAGATGAAGTCGGCATCCTTTCTTCGGGGGTTCCATCGTACTTACGAAGGAATAAGGGGGTATTCTGGGAGAATGAACCTCTACAAGGTCGACTATCTGGTCGATAACATCGAGGAAGGTGGCGGAAGTAACTCTCAAATTGAAACTTAAGAAAATATCGAGAGCAAAGTAAGGAGGTATCATGGGGAGTTTCGAGCGGGCAGGCAATCATTCGATGCCTAAAACAGGGCGTGAAAGGGGTCGAAAGCAACGGGAATAAGTATTGTGTCTGATACCAGAATAGATCACTTAGCAGATGGCCCATGAGTTACATAAGAAGTCAAGCGTGAGGAATAACTTTGACAACATGGTGTACAGGAGAGTCAGGTTTCGATCATGTGGAACTATGGGTTATGGGCCCACGTAGGAAGGGCGATGACGTCTTGCATGATCATGTAAGCAAGGCATGTCAGAGGATAGTCTATCAGTTATGTCGGAACAACATCGGTACCAAGGGCGAGGGATGAAGAGAACCATTTTTCTGCTCGTTGAGCGAGGCGGAACAATAGGCAAAGTTCCCGTCCATCGGTGGCTACCGGAATGTCATCAACATTAGTAACAGGGTCCTGCCGACAGAATGGTACACCGAGATGTTTACATAAGAAGGGAAATATTATTGCTTATATAATATAGATCACAAGAAGGTTTAAACAAACCAATAGAAAGGAAAAGTGATTATCAGGTTTAAACAAAACAATGGAAAGGAAAATGTGTATACACACATATTTCAGGGGTATATCCTTCCCAAGGACAAGCGGAGCATGATATCCACGACAGGATAGAAAGTAGAAAACCATTTAGGTAAGGGGGAGGAATCTCATGATATTACCCATACAACGGCGTTAGGATAAATGAGAAAGAAAATTTAGCATTGTGCTTCAAATGTTTTTATTGAAAATCAGAGTACCACATACATGCTTCGAGATAGCATTGACATGTTCTTCAAGCAAAGGTCGGACTTTGGATACACAAAGGATCCATTAAGAAAAACTTATTAAACAAGTCATTCAATTTCCACATGGAAGAATGGTTAATTAACCTTGTTTAAAAAGAAACTATAACACTAGGTCCTCCGGCCAGGTGTGCTAGTTATGACACCACCTTACCGGGTCAAATAAAGACCATCGTTATAACTCTTGGAAATATGTTCCAACCATCATATCAGACCGAGATTCAGTTCTGATAGGTGGCAAGATACCTCAGGCTCAGGATGCCTGAGAATAAAGGTGCAACACAAATTGTCGAGATGACATTGTAAGGTTCTCGGGGAAATGAACTAGGGAAGCGAGTTCCGAAACAAGAGTTCATCATTAAACCAAGGAGAGGATAAGGAGGTGGTTGATGGACTCAGCGACAATTCATCGAGATTTCCAAAAATATGGATTCCTACAATTATGTGAACAAGGAGATAACATTTGTCATATCAAATGATATAATGATGTATGCTCGAGGAAAAACATACACACTTAAACATTGGTTGAAAGTTGCACCCGAAATATAGGCTTAGGGTGCATGATCAAGTTAGAATGGTGATCCAATAACCAATAGTCTAAGAATGAGCGGTTGAACATTAACTTGAAAGCAATAGGGTCGCTAGAAGTTTTGAATTCACACATCATAGTTCAATTGTCGGTTTTCCGTTTAGAAACAACACGGGGACCAAGGAATGAACCGAGATGGCAGGAAGTATCACTTGTATCAAGAATTCTTAAGAGGTGGTGAAACTCTCACGACATGCTTGTCATAAAAGATGATAATACTTAAAGGTAAGGAAGAACAAATGCTGGATAGCAAGGAACTCAAGGTATAACACAAAACACGAACAATTTTGTGTTGAACGGAAGGCAATAAAATGATCAATGATCAAACAAATCATCGAGGGCAAGGATGGTATTTCTCATCATGAATTCAATTGATATCCAGGAAGGAGTCAAGATGTTGATAATGATCATGACAAATTTTGTCGAGAGGCTCCACGAAGAAGCAATCGAACAACGACTGCATCAAGCAAAAGGACTTATGCAGTGAATGATTATTGGGTCTATGGATATGACACCAACTCAGAATCAAGCTTGTTGTTCGAGGTGAAATGATAAGACGAGGAAGATCGACGTAAGCTTAGCTCATCGCCGAAGGTTATGCTTTGGGAATAAGGACCAGGTAGCACAGTTAAATTCTGCACGATAATGATATAGCCAATTAGGCTAGGAACGATGTGATCGAATATTAAATTTGTAAGTAATGAAGGTTACCAAGAGTTGTTTAATCGCGGTGCGAACTCGATTCAGTTATCGGTGTCTTTGAGTGTTTAATAACTCAGAGCCCGTGAAAAATTTGGAATCAGTGAGAATATAGTACTTGATGAAGAACTCATAAGAAGTTATGCAGTTCCGTGATAATCTCGAGATACCAGGGGGGTAATACTCGACGACAATCCAAAGTAGAGCTTGGACTAGGGTATTGCTCTATAGAAGATAAGTGCTTAAACATGCACGAGAAATGGTATTTAAAGGATATCATGGTCGGAACCACGATTGCAAAAGGCCAGATCCCAGATATAAGATGTACTTGTACCAAGGGAATAATTAATTTAATAGAAGCTCTAATGATAAGATCTACATCGTGTCTATGGGCATGACCACAAAATTCAAGGTCGACTCCCACTTCTATAATGCATAACCTTCCATTCACTTCTCGCCTTCGACGAAGTTGTAGTGTTGAAATTTTATCTGATATAACACCAATAGGGTATGACCCGTAGTAGTTTCCGGGTTCACACATATTAGAAAAGGCATAGGTTCAACCCATTGGGGCCTCTTAGGAACATATACCACAAACTTCAAGAGTAAATACCACCAACTCGAAAGTAGATCATGGTTGGCCAAATCAAAGAATAGGATTTACCAATGGCATTATGTATCACGGAAAGAACTTCCAAAGTGACTTAATATGAAGGACGATGTCGGATAAAATCCAATAAAGGATACGATGGTCCCCAAGGGATCTGATGTGAGCATCGGTACTCAACCAGAGGAAGAAAGAATGCAAGGAGATATGATTATAGAAACAACTGACTAATTCAAAGCTCAAATGCAAAAGAACTATGATTTCCAAATCAAGGGATCAGAAGCAAACACTCTGATCAAGGATGGATAAGTTGAGTAGGCTTAGGGGTACAATCGATGGCAATTTGATTGGTCGAGATCCAGGTCATGTTTAAAATGACGTCTGAGCCAAAAGGATGAACTATAGGATCTGATTAAGGATTGCAACACTCGGAACATATTGAATCAAGGGACCCAAGATGATAAAGGCAAAGGACATCAATGAATATTGCTAGCCATTTGGAATTATCCATAATGCAGGCAGACAAGAATTTCAAGAGCCATAGGCTGCAGAGGATTCTCGAAAGATCGGATAGTATTTCGAAGAATTTTGTGAAATACATGAACAACTGGGGATGAGCGGATACTCGGTAACAACGAGGAATTATCCGTAGGGGTAATCATGTGGCAAAGAACTGCAAGGCAGTATCTCAAAGGATTCTCGGAACAATAGAGAGAACTTCGGGGTATCCTATAATAACAAGATCAACTAGGAATAAAAGTAGGAACGACAAGTGTAAGTATTTATCCATAGGGATATTTTGATGGTAGGGAATTGAAAAAGCAACGGGCACAAAGTCTCGAGAGAACATCGGAGGGTATCTTCGAAATCCTTCGGTGCACCAAGTAATCATCTGGAGTAAGGGGCTCTCCGGGTGGAAGTAGTTACGAGAACCTAGAGTCAGCGTTAGTAAAATCATTTAACCCGAATAGAAGAGATCAGAGTTCCAGAGTATAGGTCGAGGAATAAAGGATCCTAATACCACCCAATGGCGACGTGGGCTCGTAAGACTCACAGCCATGTTAGTAAAAGTTTTGTAGTGACTAGACTCGACTTCGGCCAAGGAGTGTGGAAGGGGGATTCCTACAGGCAATCGGCTCTGATACCAACTTGTGACGCCCCCGATTCAATCGTACACTAATCATGCACGCAAACGTGTACGATCAAGATCAGGGACTCACGGGAAGATATCACAACACAACTCTAAAACATAAATAAGTCATACAAGCATCATAATACAAGCCAGGGGCCTCAAGGGATCGAATACAAGTGCTCGATCATAGATGAGTCAGTGGAAGCAACAATATCTGAGTACAGACATAAGTTAAACAATATGCCATAAGGTGGCTAGCACAAACTGGGATACAGATCGAAAGAGGCACATGCCTCCTGCCTGGGATCCACCTAACTACTCCTGGTCGTCGTCAGCAGCCTGCACGTAGTAGTAGGCACATCCAGTGTAGTAGGAGTCGTCGTCAACGATGGTGTCTGGCTCCTGGGCTCTAGTGTCTAGTTGTGGCATCCGGGAAGAAGAGGGAAAAGGGGGAAAAGAGGGAGCAAAGCAACCATGAGTACTCATCCAAAGTACTCACAAGCAAGGATCTACACTACATATGCATGGGTATATGTGTAAAGAGGCAATATCGGTGGAATGAACTGCAGAATGCCAAAATAATAGGGGGATAGCTAGTCCTATCGAAGACTACGCTTCTGGCAGCCTCCATCTTGCAGCATGTAGAAGAGAGTAGATTGAAGTCCTCCAAGTAGCATCGCATAGCATAATCCTACCCGGCGATCCTCCCCTCGTCGCCCTGTGGAAAAGCGATCACCGGATTGTCTGTGGAACTTGTCTGGGTGTGTTTTATTAAGTATCGGGTTCTAGTTGTCATAAGGTCAAGGTACAACTCCGGGTCGTCCTTTTACCGAGGGACACAGCTATTCGAATAGATAAACTTCCCTGCAGGGGTGTACCACATAATCCAACACGCTCGATCCCATTTGGCCGGACACACTTTCCTGGGTCATGCCCGGCCTCGGAAGATCAACACGCCGCGGCCCAAACTAGGCACAACAGAGAGGTCATCACGCCGATCTAAATCCTATGCGCGCAGGGGTCTAGGCCCATCGCCCATTGCACACCTGCATGTTGCGTACGCGGCCGGTGAGCAGACCTAGCAACCTCCATTACAAAGAAAGTCATGTTACACAGTCCAACCTGGCGCGCACCGCTCAGTCGCTGACGTCACGAAGGCTTCGGCTGATACCACGACGTCGAGTTCCCATATCTTTCTCGCGTAGTTGGTTAGTGCGTATAGTCCAGTGGCCAGACTCAGATCAAATACCAAGATCTCGTTAAGCGTGTTATTATGAAGCAACCACGAATGCCAACCAGGGCCAGCCCCACCTCTTGCCTAGGTGGTCTCAACCTGCCCTGTCGCTTCGCCACAAAGATCCACATAGAGGGCCGTCGAGACAAAGGTCCTTTCAGTCCCCAATCCGTGAATCACTCGCGGGCACTCAATGAGCCGACCCGACTTTAGTCACCGTTTGTATAATATGTATATACTATATACCCGTGATCACCTCCCGAGTGATCACGACCCAATAGTATAGCAAGGCAAACTGACAAGAATGTAGGGCCAATGATGATAAACTAGCATCCTATACTAAGCATTTAGGATTGCGGGTAAGGGATCAATGACTGTAGCAACAATGACAGGCTATGCAAAAGAATAGGAGTAACCGAACAGTAACATGCTACACTACTCTGATGCAAGAAGTAGAGAGAAGAATAGGCGATATCTGGTGATCAAGGGGGGGGGGCTTGCCTTGTTGCTCTGGCAAGAAGGAGGGGTCGTCAACTCCGTAGTCGAACTGGGCAATAGCAATGTCGGTCTCATAGTCTACCGAAGAGAAGAGGGGGAAGAAATAGTAAATACAATGCAAACATAAGCATGATGACGCATGACATGACAATGAGTGGTGTTAGGTGTGACCTAACGCGGTAGTAGGTGATACCGGCGAAAGGGGGAAACATCCGGGAAAGTATCCCCGGTGTTTCGCGTTTTCAGATAGGTGAACCGGAGGGGTTAAGTTGCAGGTTCACTATGCTAGGGACGCGTGGCGGACGAACGGGTTGCGTATCTGGATTCGTCTCGTTGTTCTGAGCAACTTTCATGTACAAAGTTTTTCCATCCGAGCTACGATTTATTTTATATTAATTTTAAAAGATTTACTCATTTTTAGATTTTATTTAATTATTTAATTCTAACATTATCCAGAATAGTGTATGCTGACGTCATCATGACATCAGCAGTCAACAGGGCATTGACTTGGTCAAACTGACATGTGGGCCCCAGCTGTCATTGAGTGTTAATTAACCTAACAGATTAATTAACTAACCTAAGTGATTAGGTTAATCTAATCAGGACTAATTAAGTTAATTAATCTATTAATTAATTAATTAATATTTATTATTATATTTATAATTCTTTTTTTATAAAACGTTCTAGGGGCGTAGGGCCCATCTGTCATAGGCCCCAGGGTCCTTAGCGGTTGCGGGCAACGGGCGCAACACACGACCCGAATGGGCGCACGCCCAGGTGCAGGCGGACCCGGGAGGGCACTGGAACAGGGGTGGCCGGTGGCCATGGTGTGGCCATGGCCGGGGCAGGGCGAGGCCGCGGTGGTGCGCGCGGTAGCCGGAGCGGCGTCGGAGTGGGGCCGCGCGGACGGGCGCCGGGCAGGGAGCGCTAAGCGCAGCCAGGGGCGCCGTCGTGGGCGAACGGGGCAAGGGGAAGTGGCGCGAGCGAGCAGTGGACGAGGCCGCGGCGGGGCGCGCAGGCACACGGTAGGTGCGAGCGCTCCGGGGAGGAGCAGCATGACGGGCAGCTCAAGCGAGGGCAGGGGCGCGGTCTACGGCGACGTAAGCAGGGGAGAAGAGGGGGGCGGAAGGTGCTCACATCGGAGCATGTAGGGGGCCCAGGGGAGCCAAAGGAACCCTGCCGGCGAGGTCCAGCAGCCGGACGGCCGGCAGGCGCGAGGGCGATGCAGAGATGTGGGTTGCGGGAGGCCTTCATGTGGAGGAAGAGGAGTCGCAGGGGCGGAGCCGACGAGGGAGACGCAGGAGGAAGGGAGCCGCGAGGAGGAGGCCGAGATGGTGGTGCTCGGCGCCGGCGGGGCGACGGGCTGCAGTGTCGAGCGACGGGGGCGCCGGTTGTCGTCCGGGCAAAGGCGAGGTCGGGGCTTGCGATGGGGCAGCGGGTTCGGTGCCCCCGATCCCGATTTGGATCGGGGAGGGAGGCAGAGGGAGGAGTGCAACGTGGGAGGGGCGTGGGGGAAGTGGGGATCGGGTGGGGGGTTAGGGTTTCGGCACGAAGGGATAAGGGAGTGGGGACGGGCCGGTCAGGCCAGTGGGCTTGCCAGCTGGGCCTTTTTGGCCCATTTGGCTAGGGGGGTTGTGTTTGTTTTTTTAGTTTTGTTTTTCTATTTTTATTCTTTTCCCTTTTTCTTTATTTTATTTTCTGTTTTCTCACATTTCCTAAACATTTTAGTTTTGGAAAAATACATAGGTTGCACCTAATTAAGTAAACTTAATTATGTCACATTCCGAACATTTTTGTTTTGATATTTGAAAACTTTTGTTGTTTGCCTTGGTTTTGAAATTGAATTAGAATCGATTTCGAATCAACTGAGTTCATCTACAGTTACCGAGGTGACGTGGCATAATTAGTAGAGGGTTACTGTAGCTTAACTATCCGGGCGTCATAGACTCGATCAAGGTTGTTTAAGCAATCATCAAAAGAAGTTCCATACACGGAGAAATCATCCATGAAAACCTCAACAATCTTTTCACAAAAGTCAGAGAATATAGCAGTCATACATCTTTGAAAGGTAGAAGGTACATTATATAAACCAAAAGGCATACGTCTACAAGCAAAGGTACCGAAAGGGCAAGTAAAAGTGGTCTTATCCTGATCCTCTTTTGACACAGGTATTTGAGAGAATCCAGAATAACCATCTAGAAAGGAGAAATGTGTATGTTTGGATAATCTTGCTAGCATTTGATTAATAAAAGGTAAAGGGTAATGCTCTTTTCTAATAGCTTTATTTAATTTATGGAAATCAATTACCATTCTATAACCTGTAACAATTCTTTGTGGAATCAATTCATCCTTGTCATTAGGAACAACAGTAATACCTCCCTTCTTAGGGACACAATGGACATGACTTACCCACTGACTATCAGCAACATGATAAATTATACCTGCCTCCAGAAGCTTTAGTATTTCATTTCTTACCACTTCTTTCATCTTAGGATTTAACCATCATTGGTGATCAACAACTGGTTTAGCGTCTTTCTCCAGTTTTATTTTGTGCTGGCATAGAGTGGAACTAATGCCCTTAAGATCATCAAGAGTATATCCTATAGCAACGCGGTGCTTCTTCAGAGTTTTCAATAATTTCTCTTCTTCATGCTCTAAAAGGTTAGCACTAATAATAACAGGATCACTACTGCAGAATGCTGCTAATGCGACACTATGATCAGAGACCCTTCGAGAAACTGTGTGCGATGCAATAATCACAAACGGTGGTGTCATAGAACCGTAAAAAATGTCCAAAATGTTTGCGATGATGGATGCATCAAACACGGTTCAGATTTTAGTTGCGTGTGCTATGCAGGGCATACAGTTCAGTTCAATTAACTGTTTGCGATGAGGTGGAACAAAAGAGGCAGCCAGATGAAGGCGTGTGAGGGAGTCCTGGACTAGGGGGTGTCCGGATAGCCGAACTGTCATCATCGGCCGGACTCCAAGACTATGAAGATACAAGATTGAAGACTTCGTCCCGTGTCCGGATGGGACTTTCCTTGGCGTGGAAGGCAAGCTTGGCGATACGGATATGTAGGTCTCCTACCATTGTAACCGACTCTGTGTAACCCTAGCCCTCTCTGATGTCTATATAAACCGGATGGCTTTAGTCCATAGGACGAACAACAATCATACCGTAGGCTAGCTTCTAGGGTTTAGCCTCCTTGATCTCGTGGTAGATCCACTCTTGTAACACACATCATCAATATTAATCAAGCAGGACGTAGGGTTTTACCTCCATCAAGAGGGCCCGAACCTGGGTAAAACATCGTGTCCCTTGTCTCCTGTTACCATCCGCCTAGACGCACAGTTCGGGACCCCCTACCCGAGATCTGCCGGTTTTGACACCGACATTGGTGCTTTCATTGAGAGTTCCTCTGTGCCGTCACTGATTGGCTCGATGGCTTCTTCGATCATCATCAACGACGCAGTCCAGGGTGAGACCTTCCTCCCCGGACAGATCTTCGTATTCGGTGGCTTCGCACTGCGGGCCAATTCGCTTGGCCAACTGGAGCAGATCGAAAGCTACGCCCCTGGCCGTCAGGTCAGATTTGGAAGTTTAAACTTCACGACCGACATCCGCGGGGACTTGATCCTCGATGGATTCGAGCCATAGCCGAGCGTGCCGCACTGTCACGGCGAGCATGATTTAGCTCTGCAGCCGGATAGTACCCTGGAGGCCGCACTCGAACACGCTCCGATCTTCAATTCGGAGCCGGCTGCGCAGGTCGAGGATGGATGGCTAGACACCGCCTCGGGGGCTGCAACCTCTACGGCGATAGAGCCAAACAATGACCTTGTCCCTCATGAAGCTCGTGACTCCGAGGTGCCAGACTCCTTGCCGGACTCCGAACCTCCCGCGCCCCCTCCGATCGAATCCGATTGGGCGCCGGTCATGGAGTTCACCGCAGCGGACATCTTTCAACACTCACCTTTTGGCGACATCTTGAGTTCGCTAAAGTATCTCTCGTTATCAGGAGAGCCCTGGCCGGACTGCGACCAGGACGGTTGGGATGCGGATGACGAAGAAATTCAAAGCCCACCCACCACCCACTTAGTAGCCACTGTCGACGATCTAACCGACATGCTAGACTGCGACTCCAAAGACATCGACGGTATGGACGACGATGCCGGAGACGACCAAGAACCAGCGCCTAACGGGCACTGGAAAGCCACCCCAACTCACGACGTATACATGGTGGATACACCAAAAGGAAGCGACAATGAGGAAAAACGGGACGTGGCGAAGGACAACTCCCCCAACAAACAACCAAAACGGCGACGCAAGCGCCGCCCGAAGACCGGCCTCGATAAAAACGGCACCCATACGGACCCGGCCTTAGAGCAGGGCGAAGCAGTGGACGACACACATGTCACCAAGCAGCCATCCGAACATGATGAACTGGACAAGCAACCCATCCCCGGCGAAGACGATCTCACATCACCAGAGCATACGAACCTTCATAAAAGGATCGTCGCCACTGCAAGAAGTTTGAAGAAGCAAAAGCGGAAGCTCAAAACAGCGGAGGACGCACTCAGAATGAGATGGAGCAAAGTAATCAACACCACAGATAAATATGGCGCTAGTCACCAGACAAAGAGCTACCCGAAGCGCAAGTTGTTGCCTGAATTTGACGAGGAGGCCTTAGAGCCCCCGCAGTCAGAAAAGAAAGAAGCCGCCTAGCCGGATAGACGACCAGATGATAGGCCAAGAGCAACAAGGGGCGCCGCACACAAGCCGGCACACGATCAGCATAAAGATCCTCGGAAAAAGGATGACCCAGCCAGGTCTATCTATGGGCCAAAAAAGAAGACTCCAGGAAGCAACATAACCCGCCGAGCATTTGAAGACAACGGCACACCCAAATACAGGGGCGCCGCACACCCACTATGTTTCACCGACGAGGTACCGGATCATGGATTTCCAGCGGGATTCAAACCCGTAAACATAGAGGCATATGACGGAACAACAGACCCCGGAGTCTGGATTGAGAATTATATCCTACACATACATATGGCCAGAGGAGACGATCTCCATGCCATAAAATACCTACCCCTCAAGCTCAAAGGGCCAGCTCGGCATTGGCTTAAAAGCCTCCCAGAAAACACCATTGGAAGTTGGGAAGAGCTTGAGGATGCGTTTCGAGCAAATTTTCAGGGGACTTATGTCTGCCCTCCGGATGCAGACGATTTAAGTCACATAACTCAACAGCCCGGAGAGTCAGCACACAAATTCTGGAACAGGTTCCTCACTAAAAAGAACCAAATAGTCGACTGTCCGGACGCTGAAGCCTTAGCAGCCTTTAGACACAACGTCCGAGACGAATGGCTCGCCAGACACCTCGGCCAGGAAAAACCAAGAACAATGGCCGCACTAACAAGCCTCATGACCCGCTTTTGCGCGGGGGAAGACAGCTGGCTGGCTAGATGCAACACTAGCGACCCGAGTACATCCGAAGTCAGGGATGGAAATGGGAAATCACGACGCAGAAAAGATCAGCGTCGAAATAAGGAAAATGGCCCAAACAGTACGGCGGTCAACGCCGGATTCAAAAGCTCTCGGCCGAACAACAAAACACTGCCCCTCAAGGACAACAGTGACGAGCTATCCAACCTAAACAAGATTCTGGATAGGCTATGTCAAATACATGGTACCTCCGGGAAGCCTGCAAACCATACCCACAGAGATTGTTGGGTCTTCAAGCAGTCCGGCCAACTTAACGCCGAACACAAGGGGCTCGACACACCAAACAAAAGTGATGAACCCCAAAAGCAGCACTCCAGAAAACAGAAGACTTTCCCACTAGAAGTCAAAACAGTGAACTCAGTTCATGTGATAACACGAAAACACAGCACGGCACCTGCCATACCAGGACACCGTCTGCAGAATGGGGATAGACCCTACCAAAATTTGCCATAACAGCACTTCCTTCAAAGGAGTGACGCCAGGCCTTCAAGCCAATCATAAGGGCTCTGTACCACCAGAGGTTGTGTTCGATTCATCCGACAACCTCCGTCGTGAAAAGCTCACTCTCCATATCGCCCCATTTTACAGTGGCCATTGAGCACTACTGGGACGCAAAGCTTTCGCCCGCTTTAACACAATACCACATTACACGTCTCTTATACTTACAATGCCCGGTCCACGCGGCATAATCTCATTAAAAAGTAACTCCTAGTGTTCCTCGACCACGGAGAGCGTGGGGCTGCCTTGACAGCCACTCCGACCTTGCAGGTCAAGGCCCCTAAAAACAGGTCATTCAGACCCCGGACACGATTAGGCGAGTCCGGCGTAAATAAACAAGGGGCTTCCTAGCCGCATACCCCCTTTATAAGGGGTCGCGCGTATAAATGATGAGAGCCAATAATGCTCAACTTTCTTCATCTTCGAAATTATACTTTATTTTAATACAACTTTTGCACGATATTTCTTAGAAACTAAGTCCTTCTCTTTTACAGATGAAGCATGTGCTACACCTGTCCAGGATACAACACAACGAAGACACAGGCGCAGACGTGCAACAGGGACCTGTTGCAAGGATTCTTTTCAGATTAAGACCCTGCGCAAACCTTTCTTACTGTCTCTTGTTGATACACATCCCCCGGTTTCCTACCATAGCCGAGGAGGAGGCTGGCGTTTTGGCATCGGCCGCGTCAGAAGTTCCCGCCTGTACCTGGACACTAGGGGCTTAGGGCATTGTTCTGTCCGGTATCATAAAGACCGAACACCTCAGGGAGTGTTCGGCGTCTCGAGTTAGGCCTTATATGCATCAGCTCCGAGTCATGTCTTTGGTCAAATGTTGGGTTTGCCCGGCTCCTGTGTTTTGCTGCCTTACGTTCCGTATCATCGGCTAACGCGGCACGAGGAGAACTACTGCGATTGTGCCCCGGTTCGGCCGGGCGAGCACCTCAGTAGAGAAAGCCGAAAACTGACTGTCATGATATAGTGAGAGACTGGTCAACCACTCGATCGACCATTGGAATGTTTAGAATTCCTCCGCTTTGACGAAGGACCGCTTCCCGGTCAGGCACATACGCGCCCCGAGTTCGGAGAAGAGCTGTGCCGCCAGGGGCTATATAGTAGCCCCACATTCGAGCTCCTATGGCTAAGTGAAAGTGATAAAGCATTATAGTCCGGTTGCCTAGTTTGCTATGCTATCACCTCCTTAAAAGGACCAAGACGTTGGATTAAGTGTGAAAAAGCGCTTTTCTTTTTGCAAACACCCCCGCACCATGTGCGTGGGGGCTGAAGCCAAAGACTGCCATCTTTCAGATTATACATACATATACGACCGCACAGGAGATAGTTCAATACTTGAACACACAAGTATAAAAAGCTATTGCATTATAAACATGATCTCAGAAATCATACATGTCGTTCAAACATAACATCTTTCGAGCACTGCGACTCTATTAAACGAGCGCCCTGCAGGACTTCCTCAAAATAGTGCTCGGTGGGGAATCGGCTTTTGTCCGAACCCCGGGATGCAACAGCGGTGGCATCCATCTCCGCCCAGTATGTCTTAGCACGGGCGAGAGCCATCCGTGCACCTTCTATGCACGCCGACCGCTTCATCGCCCCAATACGCGACACCGCCCCAAGGAATTGCTGCAACAAGCCAAAATAACTCTTCGGCTTGGGCCTTTCCGGCCACAGATGAGTGACCACATCCGTCATGGCAAGTCCGGACAATCTATTCAGCTCAGCCCACTCAACCAGCCGATCACTCAACGGAAGTGGACGCTCCGGACTATGGAATTGAGACCAGAAAATCTCTTCCATTTCGTGATCCTTCTGGCTTCGAAAGTGCACGACTGCGTCCACCACACTCGCTGCCAAGTCCAGTTAAGGATCCTCCGCACCGTACAATCGGCCCAGCTGAGCATACTTCGGATCCGTGGACTTCCTACGCAGCATAAAGGGCTTTCCAGCCACAATGTCTCCGACCTGACGCAGTTCCTCCTTCATAGCCCACATCGCACTACGGGCATCCTTGGCTTCGGCGTCGGCCTTCTTCAGGTCCTCTTGCTCCGCTCGGTGTTCTCTTTCAAGAACCTCCTGGCGGTCGGTAGCAACTCTTAATTTCGCGTCCATTCCAGCCATCTCCTCCCTGCTTCGGCAGTGAGCAGCCTTCTCGGCTTCTAGCTCTTTCGCTGCCTTCGAGGCAGCCGCCTCGCTTTTTCTGGCTTGCTCCTTGGCCCGAGCAAGTTCTGCTCGAAGGTCTTCCACAGCAGCATCACCATCTGCATCAAGCATACAAATTGTAAGGAATGGGCGTCAGCTCCCTTACTAGGCGACCGCGGAGCAACCACATACCTTGTGACTCATCAAGTCGTTTATTGACTAGCGAGATGTCCGCATCCGCAACGTCGAGTTGCCTCTTCAGCTCGGCAAATCCATCAGTCTGGCTGGCCACCGAACGTTCCGCCACCTGCATAGGAAAGGTGACAATCTATAACTGAGATTATGATCCTCGGCACGCTGTCGCTTTCGACAGCATACCAAGTCTTAGGGGCTACTATCTATACAGGGCGCACTTCATGTGCAAAAATGTCAAAAGGTATGTCATTTTTTGCGTACCTCAAACCCCATCAGCAAACTTCCGACGGCCTCACACAACCCGCTTTCGGTGGACGTGATCCTCTCAATCACCCTACTCATTAATGTGCGGTGATCTTCTAAGATAGACGCCCTCTTGAGCAAATCCTGCAGCTCTACCAGCCGTACTCCAATGGGTGCCGAACTCTCCGGCCCCGCCGGACTCGGGGAGACCCTCCGTGACGACACCTCAGGGTCGCCCGCCCCGCACGACGGGGCGGCAGATGGAGGCGTTTCACTCTCCATCATCTCCGGACGAAGGTCTCCCGAAGATGAGCTGTGCTGTGATGGGCTGAGATCTGAACTACAAGGTGAAAACTTCGGTTACCCTTAGAAATTAAGCAGGGGTGTCTACTATTACAAAATCCCCCCTTTTACTTACGACTCTCTAGAGGGCTGATTCCTCCGAGGAGACAGTACGGTCGGGGCTCTTCCCGGCACAGGACCTTCTGGTACAGATTTCTTTCCCCGCTTTGAGGCCTTGGCCTCCGGGTCTTCGGAAGTGGTCCTCTTCTCCCCCTGGAAGGAGGGACTCTCGATTCCTCCCTTACTGAAAGCCTCCGTAGCGGAGGTGGTAGTTCCCCTGTGCCCCCCTTCGCCCTCCTCCGAAGGTGCAACCTCCAACATTTTGATTAACACGGGATCCTGCATGGTCTCAGGGAGGGGGGCCGAACACCGTATCAGTTTTACTTGCGCTATCCACTCCTGTCCAAGGGATAGCTGGTTAAAAGGCAAACCCACGATAAATAAATGGACGATGTGTCCGGACATGGGGCTACTTACTTGGGTATCCGGGCGATTGCAGCTTAGGCCAGCATCGTCGGTCAATTCAGGACGCATCTCTTGCGATCCGAAGAACAGTTTGTACATCTCCGCGGGTGTCAAACCCATGAAGTGTTGAAGAGCTCGTGGCTCCTCCAGATTAAATTCCCACAGGCGGAGGAGGCGACGTTTGCAGGGCAGTAGGCACCGGATCAACATAACTTGTACCACTGCGACCAGATTGATCTCCCTTTCTTGGAGGCCTCGAATCCGGTCCTGCAACAGGGGTACGTCTTTGGAAGGCCCCCAGTCACGCCCCTTGTTGACCCATGACGTCAGCTGTTGTGGAGGGCCCGAGTGGAAGACGGGCGGCGGTCTCTGCCTGCTACCCCTGGGAGCGGTGATATAGAACCACTCCTGTTGCCACAAGCCGAGCTCCTCCTGAAAAGAGCCCTCGGGCCATGGAGCATCGACCCTCTTGCTTATAACCGCCCCGCCGCACTCTGCCTGACGCCCCTCAATCATCTTCGGCTCCACGTTGAAGGTTTTGAGCCACAAGCCGAAGTGAGCGGTAGTGCGGAGGAAGGCTTCGCAGACGACAATGAATGATGAGATGTGGAGGATGGACTCCGGAGCCAAGTCATGGAATTCCAGCCCATAGTAAAACATGAGCCCCCTCACGAAGGGATCCGTCGGGAAGCCTAAACCCCGACGGAGGTGAGACACGAACACGACGCTCTCACCAAGCTCGAGAGTCGGAATAACTTGCCCTCGGGCAGGCAGCCTATGCGAAATCTCGTAGGTTAAGTACCTGGCGTCTCTCAGCTTTAGCATGTCCTCTTCCGTGACGGAGGAGGGCATCCACCGGCCTCGTAGGTCAGAGCCGGACATTGTCGAAGATCGAAGGTACCCGAATCTGGAGCCCTGGGTGTTGGAACTCGGGGCGAGGGGCGGATTCGATAGAGGATTGAAGGAAAAGAACGGGCCTTGGTCTCATTATAAAGAGGAAGAATACCAAGAGCTGTCCCCGTGACCATTTGGAACCCGCCTTCGATGGAGGGGGCGTGGCAACGGGCGCGGTTGGGTTACCCACGTCCGTATTGATGGGAATCCCGGAATATGGGGAACACGATCTCTGCTTCGACAAGACGTGCCAAGGAAACTGCTTCGCTAAACGCGCTAAGGTGGTACAATAAAAACAATTCGAGTAAAGGCTTGGTAGTGGTGTGATGTCATGCCACAAAACGCGTCAGCAGATTGAACTGGTGTAATATTATTCTCTCTACGGTGGTACGTGGAATTTATTTTTGCAGAGCCGGACACTATCCTGGTGTTCACAATCATCTATAAATTATTCGGAGGAGGAACCCGCCTTGCAATGCCGAAGACAATATGCGCGCCGGACTCGTCGTCATTGAAGCCTGGTTCAGGGGCTACTGAGGGAGTCCTGGACTAGGGGGTGTTCGGATAGCCGAACTATCATCATCGGCCGGACTCCAAGACTATGAAGATACAAGATTGAAGACTTCGTCCCGTGTCCGGATGGGACTTTCCTTGGCGTGGAAGGCAAGCTTGGCGATACGGATATGTAGGTCTCCTACCATTGTAACCGACTCTGTGTAACCCTAGCCCTCTCCGTTGTCTATATAAACCGGATGGCTTTAGTCCATAGGACGAACAACAATCATACCATAGGCTAGCTTTTAGGGTTTAGCCTCCTATCTCGTGGTAGATCCACTCTTGTAACACACATCATCAATATTAATCAAGTAGGATGTAGGGTTTTACCTACATCAAGAGGGCCCGAACCTGGGTAAAACATCGTGTCCCTTGTCTCCTGTTACCATTCACCTAGACGCACAGTTCGGGACCCCCTACCCGAGATCCGCCGGTTTTGACACCGACAGCGTGTGCGATACACAACATACGGTTCACTAGGATGAACTGTTTGTGATTAGGCAACACGAAAGAAATGGTCAAGCAGATCAAGGTGTGTGCGATATACGGCATGCAGTTCACTCGGATGAACTGTTTGCGTTGAGACAAGAGAACAGAAACGGTTCAATATAACAAGATGTGTGTGATACGTGGCAAACAGGTCTGTAATCAGAAATGTGTGCGAAGACCGATAATAACACAGACGATTGCTTCCAATAAGACGTATGTGATATGCTCTATCTACACAACATGTATTGGCCATTGGGGGACGTGCGGTCATCCGGATACGCCGTAAGGATGCGAAGAGGCATCCTATATCAGCAAGGACTAGCTGTTCCACCAGTAGCTCATCTAAAAGAACTCTCAAGTTAAGTGTGCTCAGGCTGGATCAGCCATGGGATGGGTGATTGGATGGGAAGTTGTGTTGATGTTAAATTAACTGATAGGATGGGTCATATAGTCAAATGACCAAAATGACCCATTCCCTCAGCTAATTTAACCTCGAAGTCCTTGTTTTTTATTTTTATTTTATTTTTTAACATATGTTAAAGAAGGTCTATCGCATTACTTTTTGACAATGTGTATACGTGGCATACAGTTGATCCATCCGACCTATTTGTGATGGAATAAGCCGTGTGTGTTGTGGGAAAAGGCTTGCTAGTGTACAACCGTTTGCGATTGATGAATTCATCACCGATGGGTTCCCTATGTGGTCCGTGTTCATCTCATCATTATCTACTTCTTGTGCTAGCTCGATGTTCCTTTACATTGTAAGTTTCCATTAATTGATGGCGTTCTATGAACACGCCACCATTTCCCGCCATTTCCTCACCTGTTTCCCGCCACCCAGCGATATTGCACATAACCTAGGCGCGGCGCAACACCCGGAGGCAAGAAGCGCAACCTGTAGCACATCCACCTTTTCCAAGCATGCCAACGCACCAAAGTGCCGCCTCTGTCATCAACCTCGTCGATGAGGAAAACCAGAAGGCGCCATGACCCGTCGAGGCTGCGGCGCTCCCCGGCAACGCCATGGACCACGCCGTGATGCGCGTCATCGCCAGGGTTGAGCAGACCTTTGGCGCATGGCGCTTCAGCGCCGCGGATCAAGATAGGCATGTAAGCGCCGAGAGGCTGCAGCTCGCCACACAACATGGTCGATGGCGTGCCGTAGAGCAAGCTAGGCGCGTTCGCGCCGATCTGCTGCGGCTCGCCGCACAACGAGAGCATTGGAGCGCCGCAGAGTGAGAGGCGCGGTGCGGCGCACAGCAAGAGCGGATCCATCGGCGCTTGTCTACTGTTGACAGGGCATTGCAGCTGGGTACACGTCCCTTCAGTACCCCCATTCCTCATCAGGAGTGGGCACATGCCCTCTACGCCGTACTTGCACCAGAGGCCGGCCGCGCCGTACTTGCACCGGACGCCCGCTGCGCCATTCGCATGGGTCGTGCCATTCGCCTTGTCTGCGACCCGCTCGATGCCAATACGCTGGTCGGTAGGCTCGACCACCTCCTTGGCCCAGGTGTCCACCTGGGCGTAGTAGAGGAACATGGCCATCGCGTCCTCGAGGGGGTGATCTCTGATGAAATAGCCAACTTGGAGCTCGAGATCGCGCTCCAGATGTACCGTGAGCGTGTCGACCGCTTGGACAAACGCCTGCATGAGTTCAGGCAGAGCCTAGAGCTACCGTAGGCAAGGGCTGCTGGTCATGGTCTCATAGACGTGTTTTATCTTGTTGAGTCGTTTCGGCATGGATAGCTATGTATTCACATCAATCATACTATTGCTCTGTTTATTGCTCTGTTTCAATGTGTGTACTCTATTTTCCGTTCTTATATGTTCTGTTTGAATGTGTGTTTATACGCTTTCCATTCTGTATATGTGGATGATAACAGATAGATTCAAATTAGTATACAAAAACAGATAGAAAATGGAATTCACAATATATATAATATTAATTGTTCATTAGTTCATCACATTAATATATATAATATCATCACATATACGTGATGATACTTAACTACTAGGTACAATGCATAAAATTGAAAATGAACAATACTAAAACTAATAATCCCTCCTGGGGCCAGTGTTCCAGCAGCCCCTCGCCAGCATCTCCCTGGTGCACGGCATCTTCCCATAGCGGAGGCAATACTACGCCTCCTCCGCCTCGTAGCGCTTGACGTGCTGATCTGACTCTTGCAAGCGGACGCGCGCGAACGATCTTGCCATTTTGTTGGGCGCCCACTGAAGCTCCTCGTCGGTGGCACGTTGGAGCTTATCGGCCCAGCTCCACGCAGCGACGAGGCGCCTAGCGCCTCTGGCCTTCCTCGCGAAGTACCCGTCTTCGTACACCTCCTCCGCACGACGACGCGCCCATCCCCAGAGCTCCGCCCCTCCTTTTTCCAGGCGGCATCACGGGCTTGATAGGCCGCCTGGTACCTGGCATCCTCCTCCGCCATCTCCTTCTTGAAAGCCACTTGCCTGGCTTTCTTAGCCGGCGGCAGCGACTTCCAAAGATAAAGACCGTACTGGCCCCAAAACCAATCCAAAGTTGGGGGGTCCGGCGCAACCTCGTTCGGCGGCGCGTAGGTGTCCTCGTCGCTGCTCTTCAAGTGAGCCTCCTCGAGGGGTGGCGACTCCTCATCGGCGCGTGGGCAGACCGGCGGCGCCATGGCAGAGATTTGAGATAGATAGATAGATAGATAGACAGACAGACAGACAGACAGACAAATAGATAGATAGATAGATAGATAGAGAGAGAGAGAGACAGAGAGAGAGAGAGAAAGAGAGAGAGAGAGTGCGAGCAAGGGGAGGATCTAGATGAGAATGCAGGCAGGACGACGTGAGCAACATAGTATTTATTGGCGACCGGAATCTAGATCGTCAGGAACAGTACACGCGCCGGTCGCCGGAATTTATGAGTACTGTAGTGTGAATTACACACGATTCCCGCAGCAAAATCCATGTGTGAACATAATAGCTGACGGTTCCCAATGCAGAACCGTGTCTGATTAATAAAGCCCGCCACCCACCTTCCAAAACTCTAGGCGCGAAATAGAGTGCTAATCGTGTGGGGCCGGTTGTCTTGCCAGATTTTAGATTTTCTTTTTTGAACACCAGATATTTACATCGTCTGATGATTTTTGAATTCGCAGACAAGTATAAAAATATGATTTTTCAAACCATTATGGTTAGCCGTTGCATGTAGATGTAGTTCAAATTTGAATTATGGTCATTAAATGGCTAGGAAATCACTTAAATGTCTTCAAAAGGTCAAATGACCCCTGAAATTTTCCAAATTTTCACATGACAGTTAGTATCAGTGCACATTACACGTAGAAATTTTTTGAAGGCCGTAAGAGGAAGTTATCTTCCGTTCGTCATCAAACATGCATTGTTCCCTCTCGGAACTACGAGCCTTTTGGTGAGTTGCTTCGGTTTGTGTGTCCAAACTTTCGTCAAACAAGCCAATTTTTGTACCACATCATCTTGGTGGCATGACATTACATCGAGCAAGGTTTCATGTTTTCTGATCATTTGTTATTTTTTTGGAATAAAAATGCCATGACACTCCATGCATGTACATGTGTCCACGCCGTGAGACCAATATGTTTGAAAATTCCTTCTACTTTAGTACACATGGAATTAACTCGCACATAAGTACACAAATATGATTTTTCAAACCGTTATGGTTAGCCATTGCATGTACATCTAGTTCAAATTTGAATTATGGTCATTAAATGGCTAGGAAATCACTTAAATGTCTTCAAAAGGTCAAATGACCCCTGAGATTTTCCAAATTTTCACATGATAGTTAGTATCAGTGCACATTACATGTAGAAAAATTTTGAAGGCCGTAAGAGGAAGCTATCCACCGTTCGTCATCAAACATGCATTGTTCCCTCTCGGAACCACGAGCCTTCTAGTGAGTTGCTCCGGTTTGTGAGGGGTATGTGTCCAAACTTTCGTCACGCAAGCCAATTTTTGTACCACATCATCTTGGTGGCATGACATTACATCGAGCAAGGTTTCATGTTTTTCTGATCATTTTTTAATTTTTTGGAATAACAATGCCATGGCACTCCATGCATGTACATGCATGTGTCCATGTCGTGACACCAATATGTTTGAAAATTCCTTCTAATTTACTGCACATGGAATTAACTCGCACATAAGTACACAAATATGATTTTTTAAACCGTTATGATTAGCCGTTGCATGTACATCTAGTTCAAATTTGAATTACGTGCGGTCATTAAATGGCTAGGAAATCACTTAAATCTCTTGAAAAGGTCAAATGACCCCTAAAATTTTCCAATTTTTCACATGACAGTTAGTATCAGTGCACATTACACGTAGAAAATTTTTGAAGGCCGTAAGAGGAAGCTATCCGCCGTTCGTCATCAAACATGCATTGTTCCCTCTCGGAACCACGAGCCTTCTAGTGAGTTGCTCCGGTTTGTGAGGGGTGTGTGTCCAAACTTTCGTCAAGCAAGCCAATTTTTGTACCACATCATCTTGGTGGCATGACATTACATCAAGCAAGGTTTCATGTTTTTTGATCATTTTTTATTTTTTGGAATAACAATGCCAAGGCACTCCATGCATGTACATGCATGTGTCCATGTCGTGAGACCAATATGTTTGGAAATTCCTTCTAATTTACTGCACATGGAATCAACTCGCACACAAGTGCACAAATATGATTTTTCAAACCATTATGGTTAGCCGTTGCATGTACATCTAGTTCAAATTTGAATTACATATGGTCATTAAATGGTTAGGAAACCACTTAAATCTCTTGAAAAGGTCAAATGACCCCTGAAATTTTCCAATTTTTCACATGACAGTTAGTATCAGTGCACATTACACGTAGAAAATTTTTGAAGGCTGTAAGAGGAAGCTATCTGTCGTTCATGAGCAAACATGCATTGTTCCCTCTCGGAACCACGAGCCTTCTAGTGAGTTGCTCCGGTTTGTGAGGGGTGTGTGTCCAAACTTTCATCAAACATGCATATTTTTGTACCACATCATCTTGGTAGTATGACATTACCTCAAGCAAGGTTTCATGTTTTTATTTTTTTTGGAATTTGAATGCCTTGGCACTCCATGCTTAACTGTGTCATAGCCGTTAGACCAATATGTTTGAAAATACCTTCCAATTTACTGCATGTGGAATTAAATCACACACAAGTACACAAAATATGACTTTTCAAACCGTTTTGGTTAGCTGCCACATGTACATGTAGTTTAAATCTTAAATTACGGTCATTAAATGGCTAGAAAATCACTTAAATGTCTTAAAAGGTCAAATGACCCCTAAAATTTTCCAAAATTTGACATGACAGTTGTATTAGTACTACAAATTTTCTCGTACATTTAAAACACTATATGTTGCCATTTTACTCCAAATTCGTCTTTCACAGCTAATAAAAAATATCTACAACATCACACACAGTTGTTTTGTAGGAATCTTTGCGATGACAAAATTTGGGTCTATTTAAGTCTTCCTCCTTAAGCTTTGCCGGCTCGTCTCCTCCAGTGCCGGCAACCCTCGAATCCAGAAATCCCGATCCCCATTCCCGCACCCCCTTCTTGCAAAGATGACGCCATGGAAACGCTTTGTGAAGGCCCGTACGATGGC
>NC_041393.1:390063479-390085847 GCF_002162155.2 Triticum dicoccoides | reverse complement strand
GCGCCGAGAGCGCGGTCGCCTACGCTGAGAGTTTCGCCGCATCCGCTTTGAGCGCGGCCGCTTTCGTCGAGAGGGCATCTGCGGCAGCCGACAGGGCAGCTGTAGCAGCCGAGAAGACTGCAGCTGCTGCTGCGACGGTGGCTGCAAACGTCGAGGGTGCTCGAACTGCCGTCCATGCCGCCGATGTTGCCCTGGCCCGGGTTGAGGCCATCCACGCCAAGATATTCTAGGCCACCACGAAATCCAGCATGCAAACCACGTCCGAAAAGGCGGCGGTGGCCATGGAGCACCTGCTACCTCATGAGGTTGTCGAGCGGGAGTTGGAGATGTAGGAGGCAGCAGAGATCGAGGAGCGCCGGGAGGAGGAGTTGCGCGTGGCCCAAGTCGATGTAGAGAAGAGTCTGTCCGTCGAGGAATCGGCAGTGGAGTACTAACGCGTGCTCTGGCGCAGCCACTACTACGAGTACTACAACCTTGAGGGCGGCGCCGAGGACGAGGACGAGGACGCGGTCGACTTCAGCAGGGGGGACGCGGAGTCCACCAACAGTGACATGTTGCCAGGACAAGTCATCGACATCTCATCTCACACCGGTGATGAATAGGCCGGCGCGGCGACGGATTTGTTAAAATTATTCATACTTAAGCTTTGTTTTTAATGCTGGTCTTTTGTTAGAGCAATGTTTGGGTGAACTGACTCTGTTTAATTACTAAAATTGCTCGATTCAGTAAGTCTGGTCTCTGTGCTGTACGCTCTTTTGTGTGCCCAAATTAGCAAGCGATGTTAAATTATGCAATGACCTACGCGGGGAAATTTCCACCAAAATTTCAATTTTCAAACTCATCCCATGTGTGTTAAGCAGAAGAATCATTTGCGATGCACACTATCGTTCAAAGTGAATGGTGTCTGACGGCACCGCATGCAAAGTTTCCCTCCACATTTCGAAATTTTTGGCCTACCGCCGAAATATCTACCCTCCCCCTACCCATCCCCTTTTCTCCCCGACCACAAGTCACATTTCCCCTGTTTCTCCCTTCCTTCCTTCCTAAGCTATAGCCACTTCCTCGCTTCCTCGCTCTCGCCGTCTCGCATCCTACCACCGGGGTCGCCATGGCTATCTTCAAAGACCTCTCCAGCGGTTCCTCCTCCTCCTCCGACTCCACCACCCGGGTATGCCTCTCTTCTCTCTCTCGGGCTATGACTTTGAATGAAGGATTTTTACCCGGCGATCGATTTGAGTCATTACTTCCTCTTGTAGTTCCCTAGGACCTTCAGTTGCAACAAATGGAGCGGGGTGGCTGAAGATCTGTCTGCTCGTTGTCACCATCAATATCCATGCATGAAGCTAGTTGCGTTTGAATCTGTGCACGATGGAGGAAGTTTCTAGCATGTGCAGAGAAGGTTAGATCCTCTTTCGTTGTTAAAAATCATCTGTTATATGTGATTCAGACATTGTCACGGTCCCGACCAATTCATACCACACCTTCAACCAAACACTTCCTAAGACAGTGTCACCGTTTGTACCTAGTATCTAAAAATGTTGCCATCTCATCAGCGGTGCCATTAGAAAATTATTTGGCACTGCTTCAGTAGTTTGTGGAGCCAACTTGTCCACACATCCGAGCAGCCAAGCAGTAAAATACTAAATCTTTATGCTAGGAAGGAACTGGGCGTCGGAGCAAGGAGTTCTGGAGTTCGGGTCCTTAATTTTTTTCCGCTGCATCGGCTCGCCAGTGCAGGGCACCGGTGCGAGATGTAGCGACAATTGTCTTTACATCGGTTTTGGCATACATAGTGGACGCATTAGTGCTATTAGTTCTATGTTACTAAATTTGTGCATGTACACACCTGTTAGTATCAATTTGCTGTCATCCAAGCACTATCGCTATGCTGTTGCAGTTATATTTACCTTCCTTATAAAATGCTCAATTTGTTATTTATAGTACATGAGTAAGAACTTGTAGCGTTGTTGTAGTTAATTATAGCTTCTGATGTTTCAGAATTTGGTTGTTGTCTCAGTAGCAATTAATTCATTTGCACATTGATCGTTTTGAGAAGATATGTCATAATTAACCTGTATCTTCAGTTTTTCAAAATAAGTATTTGGTGATTTTCTATATTGCTATAAACCCATTTCCCCTACAATTGTTACTAATCTAGTTTTAAATATTATAGGATGAACGGAAGTGTTCTTACTTGGAGTGGGTTGATCAAGAGTGGCCACAGTCTTTGGAGATGTGCCTTGCAAAGCTCTGGAGCATGTATGAGGAAGAGAACAGAGGTAGGCTTAGAAAAAGTGTTGTCAACGTTGAAGAATATTTGAAGATGCGGGATAAAAAGAGGAAGGTGGAGAATGAGCTCAGATTTTTTAAATCAGACTTTGCTAAGATGGTGTTGGCGAAGGAGGAGGCACTTTCCCAGTTGGCCAGTGAAAAACAGGTTCTTACTAAACTCAAGGGAGAGGTGGATAAGATGAGCCTGGATGATCTTGATTAGGGAAATGAATATATTTTTCTAATATTGTTCTTATGAAGCTGAACTAGCTATATGTTGTATTGTGATGTTTTCAGGTAGCTATTGTACTGTGATGTTAAAATATATTTATGTGCCTGATATGAAATTGGCAAAAAGCTATTCGATATGAAACGTGAATTTGCGTAATACTGGAATTACTAATTGTACACTAATAAACCTGCTAAATGGGTCATGGAACTTTGCAAACGGTTCTAGCAGTAAAAATGCTTGTGATGGATAGCTCAATGCCACACAATTTTCTTCATCAAATCGTGTGTGATGTTGTTGATAAAAGTAAATGGTTAACCAAGGCAAGGCGTGTGTGATAGTTACACGTATCACACACGAGCCTATACATAAACCAGTGTGGGATGTACATACGAACAGAAACGTTTTCCCTGGATTGACTGTGTGGGATGTAGATAAGAACGGAAACATATTCCTTGGATTGACTGTGTGTGATATACATACCTACAGAAATGTTTTTCTGGGATTCACCGTGTGGGATGTACATACCTACCGAAATGTTTTCTGGGATTCACCGTGTGGGATATACATACCTACGAAAATGTTTTCTGGGATTCACCGTGTGGGATGTACATACCTACGAAAATGATTGGGTTTCCATGGGTCACCCGATCGCACACGAACTCATTTGGTGTCCCAGTAGGGCCTATCCCCAATGGTTTCTGGGTCGTGTGGGAAGGACCCCCTAATCGCCCACACTCACTAGGTGATGGTTCCAAATGTCGTTGCGGAAAGGGGTTTAAAACCGTTTGTATAGCACCGACGCGTACCAGTGGATATATCTTCTTTTCATCAAGATACGCATATTTAATAGTATCAGGCAAAGGTTTAAGCTCAAACACGGGATCACCCTTGGGTGGAGGATCCCGTAGGATTTCAACAGGCAAGTTGTGTTTCAAAATAGGTCCCTGTTTAAAGAATACTTCATCTATTTCCCTTCTTTCATTCATAAACATATCATTTCCATGGTGTAGCAAATATTGTTCTAAAGGATCATTAGGAGTTACGGCAATAGAAGCAAGACCAATTATTTCATCTTTACTAGGCAATTCTTTATCATGTGGTTGTCTATGGAATTTAGCAAAATTAAAGTCATGAGACATATCCCCTAAACCAAGAGTAACAATATCCTTTTCAAAGTCTATCTTAGCATTAACAGTATTCAAGAAGGATCTACCAAATATAATGGGACAAAATTCATCTTGTGGGGAACCAAGAACAAGAAAATCGGTAGGATATTTAACTTTCCCACACAAGACTTCAACATCTCTAACAATCCCAATTGGTGAAATAGTATCTCTATTGGCAAGCTTAATAGTAACATCAATACCTTCTATTTTAGCGGGTGTGATATCATGCATAATTTCTTCGTATAAGGAATGAGGTATTGCACTCGCACTAGCACCCACATCACATAAGCCATGATAACAATGATCTCCTATTTTAACAGAAACAACATGCATGCCAACAACAGGTCTATGTTTATTTTTATTATCGGGTCTAGCAATTCTAGCAGCTTCATCATAGAAGTAAATAACATGCCCATCAATATTATCGACCAAGAGATCCTTAACCATAACAATACTATGTTCAAATTTAATTTGCTTGGGGGGTGTATGTGTTCTAGCATCACTCTTACGAACCACAGTTGAAGCTTTAGCATGATCCTTTATTCTAACAGGGAAAGGTGGTTTCTCAATATAAGTGGTAGGAACAATAGGATCAACATTATAAGAAATAGTCTTTTCTTCAACTTTAATAGGTTCTACTACTTTTACTTCAATGGAAGGATGATATTTAAACCACTTTTCCTTAGGGAGATCAACATGAGTAGCAAATGATTCACAGAAAGAAGCTACTATCTCAGAGTCAAGTCCATATTTAGTGCTAAATTCAGGAAAAGCACCGGTATCCATAAAAGATTTAACACAATCAAACTTAGGTGTTATACCTGACTCGTTACCTTCTCGATCTCCCAATCTTCAGAGTTGCATTTAATTCTTTCCAATAAATCCCATCTGAGTTCAATAATCTTCATCATAAAAGAACCGGAACAAGAAGTATCAAGCATGGAGCGATTATTGAGAGAAAGCCGAGCATAAATTTTTTGAATAATAATTTATCTTGAGAGCTCATGATTGGGGCATGAATATAACATTGAATTAAGCCTCCCCCAAGCTTTTAGCGATACTTTCTCCTTCGCGAGGCTAAAAATTATATATATAATTATGATCAAGATGAACCATACGCATAGGATAAAACTTCTGATGAAATTCCAATTTCAATCGGTTGTAGTTCCATGATCCAATATCACCACATAGCCTAAACCATGTCAATGCCTTTCCCTTCAAAGATACAGGGAAGACCTTCTTCTTGATAACATCCTCAGGCATACCTGCAAGCTTAAAATAATCCACAAACTTCATCCACATAGATTAGGTGCATATCGGGATGTAATGTTCCATCTCCTGTAAAAGAATTAGCTAGCAGTTTCTCTATCATACCCGAAGGAATTTCAATGTAAAAATTTTCAGTAGGTTCAGTAGGTTGAGGAGCAACTCTTTGATCTACTGGTCGGGGTGAAGATACCCCGAACAAGCCCCTCAAAGGATTATTTTCCATAGTAACAAGTGACGGTAAATTTCAGCACACTATATAAATTTTTCCTTACCAAATTCCACCTACCAAAGGCGCTTCACTCCCCGGCAACGACGCCACAAAAGAGTCTTGATGACCCACAAGTATAGGGAATATATCGTAGTCCTTTCGATAAGTAAGAGTGTCGAACCCAATGAGGAGCAGAAGGAAATGACAAGCGGTTTTCAGTAAGGTATTCTCTGCAAGCACTGAAATTATCGGTAACAGATAGTTTTGTGATAAGGTAATTCGTAATGGGTGACAAGTAATAAAAGTAACAAGGTGCAGCAAGGTGACCCAATCCTTTTTGTAGCAAAGGACAAGCCTGGACAAACTCTTATATAAAGCAAAGCGCTCCCGAGGAGACATGGGAATTATCATCAAGCTAGTTTTCATCATGCTCATATTATTCGCGTTCGTTACTTTGATAATTTGATATGTGGGTGGATTGGTGCTTGGGTACCGACCTTCCTTGGACAAGTATCCCACTTATGATTAACCCATTTCGCAAGCATCCGCAACTATGAAAGAAGACAAATAATGGTGAAGTGTCATGTAGTCGACGTTCACATAACACAACTAGAGGAAAGACAACATACATCTCATCAAAATATCAAACGAATACCAAATTCACATGACTACTTATAACAAGACTTCTCCCATGTCCTCAGGAACAAATGTAACTACTCACAAATCATATTCATGTTCATAATCATAGGGGTATTAATATGCATAAAGGATCTGAACATATGATCTTCCACCAGATAAACCAACTAGCATCAACTACAAGGAGTAATCAACACTACTAGCAACCCATAGGTACCAATCTGAGGTTTTGAGACAAAGATCAGATACAAGAGATGAACTAGGGTTTGAGAGGAGATGGTGCTGGTGAAGATGTTGATGGAGATTTAATACGGATCATCCCACGATCATCTCCATGGACGCATCTACATCTCCTACAACACCAGTTGGACCAATGACAAGAGCACGTGCAAGAGCTCTCGAAACCGAGGTGACACCACTCCTCTCACAACTCCCTTTCGAATCACACAAGACATGGTACTACCTCAAACGGAGACGCTTTGCATACTCAGGTACCAAGGAGTTAGCCATGGAGAAGCTAAGAAGCAAGGATAATTGAAAGTGGAAGGCATGCGTGAAGACGGAGAAGAAATATGCCAAGTGCCAGGCTGGCCGAACGATCCGGACGAGGTCCCGGACGATCCGGACAGAGCGCGGATGATCCGGACCCCGGTCCGGATGATATGGATAATGCGCCCGAAGACACCCGAAGCTGGACCCCGAAGCCGGACCATCGTGACGAGCACCCAGATCATCCGAACACCAGCCGGACATCCGGACCCCCCTGGGGACATCCGGGCCGTCGCCGCCATCGCATGCCTCTTTGACTCATCCGGGCCATCGCCCGGATCATCCGGACCCTGACCTGGATCATCCGGCTCCCAGCTCGGATCATCCGGACCCCGCCTGCGTGCGCGTGTTGGGTCAAGGCCCATGTAACCCTTTGCCCCCTTAGCCCATATATATGACTCCTCCACCTCTCTTCTAGGGTTAGCATTGTGCTAGCTCATACATTGAGATAGAGCCTTGCTCATCCATCCGGATCTACTCCACCGCCAGGGACCGACGCCTCTTAGGAGAAGATCCACTTGGATTCAAGACCTCCTCTCGGAGAAGACCCTCTTCAAGACCTCCTCACGGAGAAGAACTGGTTTCCCTATGTATCGTCCATTGTTGGATTCGGATCTTGTACCCTTTTGTGTTTCGAGGATCTAGCGCATGTGTGACTATATTCTTGTTGGTTGAGTGTTTTATCTTGTGTTTCCCTCGTGTTCCCCTCGTTTCCCCTCTTGTGTTCTTCATGTTCTTGGGAGGATTCCCTCCAAACGTGAAAGATCGGGCATCTAGGGTTCTACCCTACATCATCTTGGTATCATGAGCCACATTGATCACGTTTTTGGAGCCCCTACCCTTTGTTTTCTAGCTTGATTTTGTTGTTTTTCGTCCTAATCTGAAAATCCCCACCAAAAATAGCCCCAATTTTTTTTTGTGATTTGTTGGTTTTGATGATGTTTTGTCGATTTTGATCCATGGATTCGTTGTGTTGCAAGTGGATCTTGCCTTTCCCCACCATATCACCCTCGAAATCCATCCAAAATCCATGAAATCTTCGAATTTCTCCCCATTTTTTAGATCATCCCGAGCCATTCCCGTGCGCAGTTGACCTGCCCGGATCATTCAGACCTTGACCTGGATCATCCGGACATTGACCCGGATCATCTGGCTCCTGGCTCGGATCATCCGGCTACCTCTGCCGAAACTGCATTTTCTATAGTTTTTGTCCACCGCCACTTACGCCTCCGCATACCCACTTCGACCACCACCACCTAACCTCCGCAAACCCCACAACATACCCCATCATACCACCATTCAACTTTGGGTCTGAGAATTTGAGTTGTGGTTTCCGTTTCCTATTGTGTTTCGACTATATAGGTACGGCGAGACATCAACATCACCACCGCTCATCTTCGCCGAGTACTCATCATCGCTAC
The DNA here is from genome assembly GCF_002162155.2 of Triticum dicoccoides. NCBI lineage: Eukaryota > Viridiplantae > Streptophyta > Magnoliopsida > Poales > Poaceae > Triticum > Triticum dicoccoides. Next base: position 390,078,095 of record NC_041393.1, on the reverse strand, counting down.
GAATGGTAACCTCGATGACATCTTTGTCTATGCTTTGCTCTTGCATTGATAACCACCATAGCCTTACTTTTGCGTTGCTTACCCATCGAGACTAGCCTTTGAGTATTGCCGATAGCGTGACTTGTGCACATTAGTGATCATACTTCCCATAACATACATACCATACCATCGTCGTGCATATCTTGATATCATCTCTTGTGTCACAAAGTTGTCATCACATACACAATTGCTATCTTGGTTCATGAAGTTTTGCATGAAAAAGAGCTCAAAAGTGAAAGAGCCAAACAAGCTTTTAAGAAAAAAGGGAAAGATAAGCAAAGAGCTTATAAGCAAGAACCATAGCATCATATTACATTAAGATTGTCATATCCGATCATCTTAGATCATATCACCGAAATACCATACATATAGAATACTTGGGATAGAAGTTGTTGCATTTTTTCTTAGTAGGTTGTGCACAAGTTCCGTATCTGCCTATTGTGCAATCGTTCTAGCGTCTCTCTAGTGTTTGTGCAACAAGAGCATTTTCGTGGACTCCACATTTTGGCTCATTTTTGGTTTGCACAATCCTACTCATCTATTTGCGTGTGTGTTTCCGTGTATCGCTACTTGCTTGGTCTACTTGTTGCATTTGCGAATTTGCGAATCTTTTTCAACATATTTGAGTCTAACTAACAATTGCATCAAATTTTGTGCCACCATCCTAACCGAGCTCCACCATAAGCTTTTACTTGTGTAGGTGTGAGAACCGACAAGAATTGGTACCAATTGTGCTATTTCCTTATCACATTTGAGTGATCATTGATCCATCTTCAACATCGGTAAATGTACATTTGGTATAAGTTCTTCTCTTTCTCCCACTCACATTTTTGCTTGGAATGATGGATAGGCCGAGTTCTTCTACCAACCCACTCTTCATCGAGCAAGACGACGACATGTCATCCTATGTCACCAAGAGCCACCTCTTCGGTGCACAATGAGCTTTGCATCAAGAGCAACAAGCAATGAGTGACCGCGTCGACAATCTCGCCACCGACTTGTGACTCTTCGAGCAATGAACAAGAGACTACTTGGATAACAAGCTTGACGCTCACAAACAAGAGAACGATGCAAGAATGGACGAGATCTATGCCTTGTTGGTGAACCGCCATTCTTCCACTTCTTCCTATTCAAGACGGAGCCGTTCAAGTCTACACACCAACGACACCCTCTCCGGCTCAAGTACACCGACATTGAACATTCTATGTCGAGTCGTGCGTCAAGACCGTCAAGCATCTCGTAATCCTCTACACGACAATCATCCACAAGAGCAAGTCGAAGATCAAGAACATCGTCATCGTCAACACCAAGCTACTCTTGCACAAGCTCAAGAACGACAACATCAATGCCACCAAGAGGAAGAGCGAGCACGACAACATCAAGATGAACAAGACACCGAGGCTCAACGTCTTCAACAACAACAACGTGAGGGACAAGCTCTTGAGGCGCAACATGCCCTTCAAGAATCAAGTCGAGCCATTGCCAACAGCAACCGAGATAGGCGCAATCAAGAGGAAGCACTTTGCGAAGAAATTCAAGAGTGAAACTACCAACCAATAGTGCATCGTCAAGTCCCTCAACCTCCTCCACAAGCTCGACAAGCACCTCCACAACCTTAAGTTCAACTAGAGCAAGATGACTATGGAAATCCTCCATGCCAAGAGCACCATGAGGTTGATAATCCTCCACGTCGAGGGTCTCATCATCACCCTCGACCCCAACATAATGAAGAGCAACGCTATGGAAAGCTCAAGTTCACCATGCCCAAGTTCAATGGAAGCAATGATCCCGAAGAGTACCTATCATGGGCATTGAAGGCCGACAAAATCTTTCATTTGCACAACTATGAGGAAGAGAAGAAGATCGCTATGGCATCACTTGAGTTCCAAGACTATGTGCTTATATGGTGGGAACAAGTCCTTGAGCACCGAGAAGCAAGAGGTGAACCACCAATCACCACTTGGGCTCAAATGAAAGATGTCATGCGCGCACGCTTTGTGCCCACCTATTACAACCGCGATCTCTTCAAGAAGCTCCAACTCCTCAAGCAAGGAACAAAGAGTGTTGAAGGATACTACAAGGAAATGGAGATATCCATGATAAGAGCCAATGTAATGGAAGATGATGAGCAAACTATGGCCCGTTTCTGGAATGGCCTCAATCATCCCATCAAGAAGATTGCCGACCTCCAACCCTACTCCAACCTCATTGAGCTCGTGCATCAAGATATAAAGCGTAACATAAAGTGCAAGATGACTTCAAGTACACCAAGTACTCGTCCAAGACCTACGGCTTCTCCAACACCCAAGATTCAACGACTCCAACAACTTCTACCTCAACCAAGCCATCTACAAGCAACGGCGACAACTCGAGTTACAAGAAAACTTCGACAACCTCAAGTCGTCCTCCTTCTACTACAAGCAACTTCAAGCTGCGCGCTTCATCATCTTGTCCAACCAATAAGACCGTCAAGACAAGCTCCATCAAGTGTTTCACTTGCGGCGGCCGAGGCCACAAGTCCTTCAAGTGTACCAACAAGTGCACCATGATCCTCAACGATGACGGAACCTATGACTCCATGAGTGAAGAGGAGATGGAAGCCCTTGAGCAAGTGGCCATGCACCGTCGCGTGAACAAAGATGAAGATGATCAAGTCTTTTGTGATGAGGATTCGGTGCCCACTCTCGTTGTCTCCAAAGTCTTGACTCTTCAACATTAAAAAGACGAAGACCAAAGATGCCACATCTTCCACACAAAGGTCGGCATCAATGGAAGGTCCATCAAGGTCATTATCGATGGAGGTAGTTGTCACAACTTGGCAAGTGAAGAACTATGCTCCAAGCTCCAATTGGTCAAGATGAAGCACCCGCATCCCTACAAGGTCCAATGGCTAAGCGATTCCGGCACTATACAACTAGAGCATACGGTCAAAGTCTCCTTCAAAATTGGAGCATATGAAGACACTTTGGAGTGTGATGTCATCGCGATGTCCGTTTGCCACCTCCTTCTTGGTCGACAATGGCAATTTGACTGCGGCTTCATACACAACGGGCGTACCAATCATTATAGCTTCAAGATGAAAGGAAAGGAGTATGTGCTACGACCTATGTCTCCAAGTCAAGTGATCGCCGACAAGCAAGCCACCCATCGTGGAGAAAAGAGTGAGAGAGTGATCCACCCAAAAGAGAGTGAGAGTCACAAGCCAAAATCGAGTGCCTCCATGATGAGCGACAAGAAAAACTTAGTCCTATTTGCCACCAAAAGTGAGATGAGAGAAATGTGTGAGAACCCATCAAGGGTTATGCACTTTGTCCTTGTGTGCAAAGATGAGGCACCAAAAACTAACACCTCTCATGATCAACCTTTAGTGTTGTCTTCTCTTTTGCAGGAATTCCAAGATGTTTTCCCCGATGAGCTACCTCCGGGTCTACCTCCACTACGAGGCATTAAGCACCGAATCGACCTCAACCCCGGAGCACCTCTACCTAACAAAGCTCCCTACCGCGTCAACCCCAAGGAAACTAAGGAGATCCAATGGCAAGTGCAAAAACTAATCGACAATGGTCAAGTACATGAAAGTTTGAGCCCTTGTGCCGTTCCGGTCATACTTGTTCCAAAGAAAGACGATACTTATCGCATGGTTTCCGATTGCCGTCCCATCAATGCTATCACCGTTAGATATCGTTATCCTATTCCACACTTAGATGATATGCTTGATGAGCTTAGAGGAGCCGCCATTTTCTCTAAAATTGATCTTAAGAGTGGCTACTATCAAATACGCATCCAAGAAGGTGATGAATGGAAAACCGCATTTAAGACCAAATTTGGCTTATATGAATGGCTGGTTATGCCAATGGGTTTATCCGAAGCACCCGGTACTTTCTTGCGAGTCATGCACTTTGTTCTTCGTCCCTATTTTGGTGTATTTGTTGTGGTCCATTTTGATGATATTCTTGTCTTTAGCAAATCCCTCAAAGATCATGTCACCCATCTTAGAACTGTGTTGCAAACCCTTAGGAAAGAGCGCCTTTATGCTAATATGGACAAATGCCTTTTTGGTGTTGATAAGCTTGTTTTCTTGGGTTTTGTTGTATCTTCTAAGGGTGTTCATGTAGATGAATCTAAGATCAATGCTATTAAAACTTGGCCCCAACCAACCAACTTGCAACAAGTGCGTAGTTTTCTTGGTTTAGCCGGTTTCTATCGTCGCTTTGTGAAGGATTTTAGCACCACTGCTTCACCTTTACATTCTTTGAGTAAGAAAAATGCGCCATTTGTTTGGGGACCATCCCAAGATACCGCATTTAATGAGCTTAAGAATTTGCTTAGTCATGCTCGCATGCTTGCATTACCCAACTTTGACAAACCTTTCGAGATTCATTATGATGCTAGTGGTCATGGCATAGGAGGTGTGTTAACGCAAGAGAAGCGTCCCATAGCATATTTTAGTGAGAAACTTTCCAGAGCGCAACTCAATTACCCCATCTATGACAAAGAGCTATATGCTTTAGTGCGAGTTTTGCGTGAATGGGAACACTACCTTCGCCCTCATGAATTTATCATTCATACCGATCATGAAACGCTTAAGTACTTAAAAGGACAAACTAAGTTGAACAAGCGTCATGCAAAATGGAGTGAATTCATCGAGTCATTTACTTATGTCATCAAGTACATCAAGGGTAAGGAAAATGTAGTGGCGGATGCCCTTTCCCGCATATGCACGCTTGTCACTAAACTTGAGTTGAATGTCATTTGCTTTGAGCACATAAAAGACTTGTACGCACATGATCCTACTTTTTCTATTCCTTATGCCAAATGTTTGAAGCATACATCTTAGGAACGATATTACATCAAGGATGATTATCTTATGAGAGCTAACGAACTTTGCATTCCCGAGTATTCTCTTCGTTTGCTCCTTTTGCAAGAGGCTCATGGAGGCAGACTCATGGGACACTTTGGACGTGACAATACTTTCGCCACGCTCTCCAAGAACTACTTTTGGCCCAAGATGTTCTGCAACGACTCACGCTTCACCAACCGATGCTCTATATGTCACAAAGCTAAGTCAAAAGCTCAATCCCATGGTCTTTACATGCCTCTTCCTATTCCTTATCAACCTTGGGAAGACATTAGCATGGATTTTGTACTTGGTTTGCCTAGAACTCAGAATGGAAAGGATTCCGTGTTTGTTGTTGTGGACCGACTCTAAGATGGATCATTTTATCCCATGCAACAAGATAGACGATGCTTCACATATTGCAAATCTTTTTTGTAGGAAAATCTTTCACCTCCATGGAGTGCCAAAGACAATTGTCTCGGACTGCGACGTCAAGTTCTTGAGTTACTTTTGGAAGACTCTATGCGCCAAGCTCAGAAGCAAGCTCTTGTTCTCTTCGGCATACCATCTACAAACCGACGGCCAAACGGAGGTGACGAACCGAACACTCTCCACTCTACTATGTGTGTTGATCAAGAGGAACATCAAGGAGCGGGAGGAGTATCTCCCCATCTCCGAGTACGCCTACAACCGTGCAAGACATTCGACTACCGGCAAGTCCCCCTTCGAGGTCGTCTATGGTTTCAACCCATTTTCCCCATTGGACATTCTGCTTCTTACACTACAAGAGTGCACCAACATGGACGCGAGTGCATGAGCAAGCTACCTCAAGAAGATGCATGAAGATACAAGGCACACTATCGAGTGCCAAGTACAATGACTCGCGACCAAGCTCAACATCAACAAGCAACCCATGATATTCAACATTGGAGATCTTGTGTGGCTACACCTTCGCAAGGACCGCTTCCCCAACGAATGCAAGTCCGAACTTCTACCATGAGCCGATGGACCCTTCAAGGTGCTAGCACGCTACAACAACAACACTTACAAGATCGACCTCCCGAGCGACAAGTACAACGTGAGCGACATCTTCAATGTCAAAGACCTCTTGCCATACCATGGTGATGAAGCTTTCGATCCAAGGTCGGATCTTTCCCAAGGGAGGGGGGGTGATGTAGAGCATCCCACGATCATCCCCATGGACACACATCTCCTACAACACCACTTGGACCAATGACAAGAGCACGTGCAAGAGCTCTTGAAACCGAGGTGACATCACTCCTCTCACAACTCCCTTTCGAATCACACGAGACATGGCTACTACCTCAAACGGAGATGCTTTGCATACTCAGGTACCAAGGAGTTAGCCATGGAGAAGCTAAGAAGCAAGGAGAATCGGAAGCATAAGGCATGCGTGAAGAAGGAAAAGAAATCAGCCAAGTCCCAGGCTGGCCGGACGATCCGGACGAGGTCCCGGATGATCCGGACAGAGCTCGGACGATCCGGACCCAGGCCCGGACAATCCGGATAATGCGCCTGAAGACACCCGAAGCTGGACCCCGGAGCAGGACCATTCGGACGAGCACCCGGATCATCCAGACACCAGCCGGACATCCGGACCCTCCTCCGGACATCCGGGCCGTCGCCGCCACCGCCTGCCTCTTCGACTCACCCGGGTCGTCACCCAGATCATCCGGACCCTGACCCAGATCATCCGGACCTCGCCTGCGTGCACGTGTTGGGCCGAGGCCCATGTACCCCTTTGCCCCCTTAGCCTATATATATGACTCCTCCACCTCTCTTCTAGGGTTAGCATTGTGATAGCTCATACATTGAGATAGAGCCTTGCTCATCCATCCAGACCTACTCCACCGCAAGGGACCAACACCTCTTCGGAGAAGATCCACTTGGATTCAAGACCTCCTCTCGGAGAAGACCCTCTTCAAGACCTCCTCACGGAGAAGAACCGGTTACCCTATGTATCATCCCTTGTTGGATTCAAATCTCATACCCTTTTGTGTTTCGAGGATCTAGCACATGTGTGACTATATTCTTGTTGGTTGAGTGTTTTCTCTTGTGTTTCCTTCGTGTTCCCCTCGTTTCCCCTCTCGTGTTCTTCGTGGTCTCTGTAGGATTCCCTCCAAATGTGAAAGATCGGGCGTCTAGGGTTCTACCCTACATCAAGATTGACCCCTCTCGATGAGAGGATTGATGGTGATGACGATGGTGACGATTTCCCCCTCCCGCAGGGATGTTTCCCTGACAGAACAACTCCGTCGGAGCCTTAGATTGGTTCCGCCAAGGTTCCGCCTCGAGACGGCGGCGCTTCATCCCAAAAGCTTCCTTATGATTTTTTTCTGGGCAAAAGACACCATATACCAGAAGATGGGCATCGGGGGTCTGCCAAGTGGCCCACGAGGCAAGGGGCGTGCCGAGGGGGTAGGGCGCGCCCTCCACCCTCGTGGACAGTGGGTGGCCCCCATCTGGTGCTTTCTTTGCCCAATATTTTTAATATATTCCAAAATTGACTTTCGTCGAGTTTCAGGACTTTCGGAGTTGTGCAAAATAGGTCTCTTATATTTGCTCCTTTTCCAGCCCAGAATTCCAGCTGTCGGCATTCTCCCTCTTCATGTAAACCTTGTAAAATAAGAGAGAAAATGCATAAGTATTGTGACATAATGTGTAGTAACAGCCCATAATGCAATAAATATCGATATAAAAGCATGATGCAAAATGGGCGTATCAATTTTCTAGGGATTGGTTGAGAAGGCCCCGATCTACACTTCCACCAAGAGGAATTTGATTCCCCCCGCTAATCCCTTGCGGATCTTGTTACTCTTGGGTGTTTGAGCACCCTAGACGGTTGAGGTCACCCTAGAGCCATATTCCATTGTGGTGAAGCTTCATGGTGTCATTGGGAGCCTCCAATTAAGTTGTGGAGATAGCCCCAACCTTGTTTGTAAAGGTTCGATCACCGCCTTTAAGGGCACCAATAGTGGAATCATGACATCTGGCAAGTGTGAGGGCGTGAGGAGGATACGGCGGCCCTAGTGGCTTCTTGGGGAGCATTGTGCCTCCACACCGCTCCAACGGAGACGTACTTCCTCTTAAAGGGAAGGAACTTCGGTAACACTTCCCAGTCTCCACCGAATCCACTCTTGGTTATCTCTTACCTTTACTTGTGCAAGCTTATATTGTGTTGTATCCCTTGCTTGCTTGTGTGCTTGTTGTTGGTGCATCATATAGGTTGCTCACCTAGTTGCATATCTAGACAACCTACTTTGATGCTAAGATTAATTTGGTCAAGAAAACCTAAAAATTGTTAGTTGCCTATTCACCCCCTCTAGTCAACTATTTTGATCCTTTAAATTGGTATCAGAGCCTCATCTCTTTATTAAGGACTTTTTCGTTCGAAGAGTATGTTTGACACCACAGAAGAGGTGGAGGAGCACCTCGGTGCGAATCCCACTTTGTCTGCGGCCTATGGGGGGTCCTCGGTCTCTCGTGAGGAGTTCAATGTGGCCTTGGACACATTGAAAACCTCCATGACGACCGAGGTCAAAGGCATGCTTAAGAATTTCCTTGATGGTCTTAAATTATCCACCGCATCGTTGGATGTGGTCAATCCCACAGACAAGGTGACGGATGCTAACTCCAACAAAGGGGAAGCTACTAGTGATCAAGTTCCTTTGACTAGTGGTAGAAGTGGAAATGGCATCTTTGCCCATGTTGAACCTCCTATTACTTATGGAGGACCAGTTCCTTCCATGCATATGAATCATGTTGGTCCTCCTCCTAAGCTTGTGAAGAATGAGGATTTTGCATCTTGGGTCTATCGCTTTAAATGTCATTTAAATCATAGTTATACTAATCTTTGTAGAATTATTGAGCAAGGTTTCTACCCGCACGACCCAAGCAACTTCACTCCTAGAGAAGTCGCGGATCATCGATTCAACGAGTCCGCTCTCTTCATTCTCCAAGAAGCAATTCTACCCGAAGATATTGCGCATCTCCGACCTTTCACCATGGCCAAGGAAGCATGGCAACATGTTATTTCCATTTACAAGGGAAGTGCTAGCATTCAACGCTAAAACTTTGAAGTGGTGCAAGATGAAGCCGATGAGTTTGCAATGAATGAAGATGAAGAACCTCGAGAGCTCTACCGGAGATTAACCACTCTCGCGGTCTCTCTCCAAGATCATGGGAGCATGGATATAGATGACAATTGGATCAAGCGCAAGTTTCTCAAGGCCATGATGCCTTACCATAAGGCCATGTCCTTCGTCATCCGTCGAAGGCTAGACTTTCATGCCTTGTCATGAAGTGAAGTGTTGGATGAGTTTGTTGCAATGAGGATCTTGGACAAGACCACCGACAATGCGGTGTTGCATTCTCAACGAGCAAAGAAGCCCAACCTTGCTTTGAAGGCCAAGGCTAGTATGGAAGAAGAGGGTGAAGAGGAAGAAGAGGAGTGTTGCCCCGAAGATACCAAGTATGCATATCATGAGCACATGGCTCTCGCTTCACTACAATTTTGGAGCAAGAAGAATTCAAGGCCCAACTTCAACAAGAACAACTCAAGTGGCGCCAAGGGCAAGAAACGTGTGAGGACGTGCTATAATTGTGGCAATGTGAGCCACTTTTTTGCGGATTTCCCGTACGAGAAAAGGGAAGACAATGGTGGCAAGCTTATCCGAAAAGACAAGGCCAAGTCCTCCCCCAATAAGAACAACTTCACCAAAAAGACTCCTCCCAAGGGGTTGGTGGCACAAGAAGAGCACAATGAGGATGAGGATGATGATGAAGATAGTGAGACAGTTGCCATGGACTCCGTTGCCATTGCAACAACTCCATGGCTGTCCCTCTTCGATTCACCCAACGAGAACATCACCGCCAAGTGCCTCATGGCTAAAGCCACCAACAAGGTAACCCCCAACATCAAAACTACCATCACTACTAATCCTTCTTTGACGGATTGCATTGATGAAAGTGAGGGGTCAAAGGAGGAAGAAAATGAGTTTGAGTCTTTTATGAGTAAGCTCAAGGGTAAATGCAAGAAGCACTTTGTTGCTCTCTTGGAACAACTTGGTGAAGCCAATGATATGATCGAGGCTCACGAAGAAACCATCTCTAAGATGGAAGGGCATAGTCGTGACTATGCCAATGAGATATCAGATCTCTCTAATGTGCTTGGAAGAGCGTAGTCATCATTTGGCTCTTGAGCAGTCACACAACGATGATCATGCTAAATTAAAGAAAGATCTTGATCATGCTCTTGTTGTATCTCGTGTCCTCAATTCCGAGAAGGCCAAACTTGGGGTTGACCATGCTTGACTCAAGGAGGAGTTTGATATACTTGAAAAAGGCTCACAAGGCCTTGAAGGGTGCTCATGCTAGCCTCAGGGAGTCCCATGATCCACTCCAAGTGAAGCTAACCAAGGAGAAATCCACATTTCCTCATATGGTTTTAACTGATAATGCAAATGCTACTAACCCATTTTGTGAGCATGTGCGTCTTGTGGAGTAGAATGCCAAGTTGAAGGAACAACTTGAGAAATTCCTCGTGTCTTTTATACAAGGTGAGAAGAACCTCAATGACCTTTTGAGCAACCAAAAGGAAGTTGTGGGCAAGGAGGGAATTTGGTTTGCTCCCATGTCACGCCCAATATGCGACCCTATCCAAAAGGAACTCGAAGGTCCCACCAAGGATAGACCCGCATATTGAAACGCTTTTGCAAGGTGGATATCATTACATCAACATTACATAATAGATGGGGATATATACAAGAGGCATACAATGCCACACGAATACAACATCACGATACATCAGAGCATCATACGACTACGGATGAATCACAAACATAAACTCAAACGACATCCACCCTGCTAGCCCAGGCTGCCGACCTGGAACCTATCCCCTGATCAAAGAAGCAGAAGAAGAACTCAACACAAAGCAAGCATCGCTCTCGCGTCATGACCATCGCATAACCTGTACCTGCAACTGTTGTTGTAGTAATCTGTGAGCCACGAGGACTTAGCAATCCCATTACCATGGGTATCAAGACTAGCAAAGCTTAAGGGAAAGGAAGGGGTAAAGTGGTGAGGCTGCAGCAGCGACTAAGCATGATAAGGTGGCTAACATACACAAATAAGAGCGAGAAGAGAACAAGCAGAACGGTCGTGAAACTAGCAATGATCAAGAAGTGATCCTGAACTCCTACTTACGTCAAACATAACCCAAAGACCATGTTCACTTCCCGGACTCCACCGAAAAGAGACCATCACGGCTACACACGCGGTTGATGCGTTTTAATTCGGATCTGGTGTCAAGTTATCTACAACCGGACATTAACAAATTCCCATCTGCCTATAACCGCAGGCACGGCTTTCGAAAGATTATACCCTGCAGGGGTGTCCCAACTTAGCCCATGACAAGCTCTCGCGATCAACGAAGGAATAGACCTTCTCCCAGGAAGACCCGATCAGACTCGGAATCCCGGTTTACAAGACATTTCGACAATGGTAAAACAAGACCAGCAAGACCGCCCGATGTGCTGATAATCCCGATAGGAGCTGCACATATCTCGTTATCAGGGCAACACCGGATGAACACTACGTACAACTAAAACCAGCCCTCGAGTTTCCCCAAGGTGGCGCTGCAAGTGGCTCTGGTTCGGACCAACACTTAGACAAGCACTGGCCCGGGGGGGGGGGCTATAATAAAGATGACCCTCGAGAGAGCGACTCCCAAGGGAAAAGTAGGTGGTGGTGAGGCAAATGGTAAAACCAATGTTGGGCCTTGCTGGAAGAGTTTTATTCAAAGCGAACTGTCGAGGGGGGTCCCATAAATCACCCGACCGCGTAAGGAACGCAAAATCTAGGAACATAACACCGGTATGACGGAAACTGGGGCGGCAAGAGTGGAACAAAACACTAGGAAAAAGGCCGAGCCTTCCACCCTTTACCAAGTATATAGATGCATTAATAATATAAGAGATATTGTGATATCCCAACCAAAATCCTGTCCACCATGGAGAAAATCTTCAACTTCACCTGCAACTAACAACGCTATAAGAGGGGCTGAGCAAAGCGGTAACATAGCCAAACAACGGTTTGCATAGGAAAGGTGTCAAGGTTAGAGGTTCATGGCAATTTGGGATGGCTTGATAAACAGGTAATAGGTAGCGCAACATAGCGATAGAACGAAGCAACTAGCATAGCAATGATAGTAGTGAGATCCAGGGTAGCGGTCATCTTGCCTGAAATCCCGCTAGGAAGAAGAACGAGTCCATGAAGAAGATGAATGGATGAAGCTGAACCAAGCGTAGACGAACGAATCCTCACGATCGCAACGAAACAGGAACTATTGAAAAGAAGCACACAACATGGTAAACACACCACACATGATCATGACATGATGCACAACAAGCATGATGCATGACAAATTTAGATGAGGCTACACATGGCCAGAGATGATGCAAACAAGAACAACACATCAAGACAAGTTTAAATGAGGCCGGGAACAACATATAACAATTCCGGTAAGTCCTCATATGCAAATTTCGAAATTGGTCCAGATCTGAATAAACCTTATGTTCAAGTAGTTAAACATCAAGTTAAGATGTACAAGGATGATCTACACGAGATTCTAGTCAAGTTACATATAAAGTTCATTTAGTTCGGAGCTACGGCCTAGAAGATATGACCAAAACAAGTTAAACATGGCATTGATGCAAAATGCACCCAAACATCAAGCAAACACCTCAAAACATGGATGCAACATGATAATATGAAACTATATGCAAAATCACGCAAGTTTCATATAGAGCACACTCAAAACGGAGCAATGGTTCAACATATGCACACTATACAAATTTAAAGGACAAGCTGTCCAAAACAGCAACTAGGCATATTGCAAGCATCAAAACAACATGCTACAACACCCCAACAAGAAAACAAAAGACATGGGCATGATCTACAGGTAAAGCACAATAAAACATGAACACTGAGCTATCTCCAGAAATCACTAGAACATACTCAAACACACATGGTAAGATTGCAAGTTATAACAATTTCAGACTTTGCAGAAAATAACATCACGATGCAATGTTTAGAGCTATCAAACAACATGTTACAGGAACTTATCATGACAAACAAAGGCATGGCAGGAATCTACTAAATGCATAGATCAAAAGTCCCTTAATGACCATAAGCCAAAAAGGATCAGAAAATATGATGGCACCCACGTAAACATAGCAAGTTATATTACAGATTCATACATGGCAGGAACATAATTATGAAGGCATGTAGATGAGCTTGTGCAACTCACTACAGAACATTACATGGCATGGCAAGGCACCCAACAGTAAGAAGATATATTTGCGAAGTTAAGCATGGCAATAGCAAGGTCATAGGGTGCATGGATCACTAGCAAAACATGTGTAAACAACTGAACCTAATGTTAACAGGCTGACAACAACATTATCAAGCAACTTTGGAGCAGGATATGAACAAGGTATAGCAAGCTATAATTGCAACCAGGGGCATAGATGGATAGAGCATGACATATAGATCAAAATATATTTAGTGGACATCTCCAGATTATGCATAGAATGATTTGTAGCAACATGTTTATATAGCATCACGAAATAACAGATTCAGCCTAGCGAAACAGCAACATCATGTACCCTCCTTAACAAGCTAGATTCACTCACCACAAGTCATTGCATGACAAGATAAGCATAGTATCATCTAGAAGACATGTTTGTGGAATAAACCAAGTCAAGAACAAGCCCATAGCATGCAAGGATCAACTATAGCAAGCTTGGCCAAATTGAATAACATGTAAACAATCTGCCAGGAAACATTTTGAAGCAAAAGTAGAGCACGAAAATGACATGCTAAACTACTCCATAATTTCAACAAAGGGCATGAATGGATAGACAATAACCACATGATCAAAACACCCTTACTGAAGTATCTCCAAATATGCATGGATCTCTCTGTAGCATCAAGTTTACAAGGCATCAAAACAACAGCAAAACAGGGACTAAAATAGCAACATCACGATGCCTAGTTTGCATGCTTGTGCTAGTCACCACATTGATCACAAAAATACATGGTAAGCACCTCTGTAAAGAAGACATGGCATATTTCAAAATACATGAAGACATCAACCTCATAGGATGCACACATCAATCATGGCAAAAATGACAAAAGAGCTCGTTCTGTTAACAGACAACAGAAAACATCATGAAGCACTCTTACAATGATGATTCAGGCATCAAGATGACCTCAAATGAATATGATTCAATGGAATGAAATGATATACTCGTTTAGACGAACAATTTGACATATTACACGCACGAAACGGAGCTACGGATGCGGAGATATGGCATGATGAACATGGCATGAAAATACTGGAAATCTGGGGACTTAGCAGTTTTTTGAAAAAAAACAGAACGCGCGTCGTATAGTTAAAAGTCGCACTGAGCGGGGAATAGGGGGGGGGTATCTCACCAATGGGCTCGGCCCATTTGCAGAGGAGGTGAGGCAGGCCGGCTTGGGCTGGGCCTACGAGGCCGACTGGGCCGTGGCCCACACAGTCGGCAGGGTGGATCGGGCGCCGAGCCGTTCCTGCTCGCTCCCGAGCAGGGTCGGCGGCGGCGGCGGCTGCTGGCTCCGGCGAGGGGCGGCTCGGGGACGGTGCGGGGACGGGCAGATCCGGCCGGTGGCGGGCG
>NC_041393.1:390045179-390063251 GCF_002162155.2 Triticum dicoccoides | reverse complement strand
GGCGACCGGGGAGGAGGCCACGGCGGCGGGGCACCTCCGGGCGCGCGGCGGCGAGACGCGGGCTCGCGCGGGCGTGCGCGGGCCGCGGCGGCGGCAGATCGGGCCTGCGCGGGTCCGAGATGGTCTTCGCGGGCCCGACGGCGAAGTGGGCGCAGGGCGATGACGTGGCGGCGGGGGATTGGGCGCGGCGGCGGGGAAGGTGACGTGGCGGCATGCGATTGCCTCGGGCGACGTGGCTGAGGGCGGCGGACACGTCCGGCGGCGCACGGACATGTCCGGCGGGCGAGAGAGAGGCTAGGCTAGGGTTTCATCCGCGAAAATGGAAGGGGAGGGCCTTTATATAGGTAGAGGGAGCTAGGAGAGTCCAAATGAGGAGCGGTTTTCGCCCACACGATCGTGATCGAACGACCAAGAGCATGGAGGGGAGTTAGATGGGTTTTGGGCCACTTTGGAAGGGGTGTTGGGCTGCAAAGAGAGGGGGCTATACGGTTACCCGGTTAACCGTTGGAGTACCAAACGACCTCCAAATGGCACGAAACTTGACAGGCGGTCTATCGGTGGTATACCAAGGCAACTTGACAAGCCTCGGTCCATTCCGAGAACGTTTAACACCCACTCACAACGAGAGACAAAAGGGGGACGCCAGAGGACATAGGAGCGCCGGATTGCAAAACGGACAACGGGGAAAATGCTCGGATGCATGAGACGAACACGCATGCAAAATGAAATGCACATGATGACATGATAAAATGCAATACACAAGCAAATGACATGGCAACGACGGCGAATAACTGGCAGACACCTGGCGCATCGGATCCGGGGCATTACAACCCAAGTCCAAGAATAATAAGAAGAATGACAAGGCCAAACAGCCTCCTCCTCTCAAGCAAACTTTTGTGAAGGAAGGAAAGGGTGCTTCTAAGGAGAAGAAGAACAATGTGAAGGGTGGTGGTGTCTGTCGTGGTTCTAAGTCTGATAGTAGAATAGGGGGGTAGGAATGGAGAGGCAAGATCCTAGCTATGGAGTAGTTGTATACGCAAGAGGTTTACGAGTTCAGGCCCTTCTCGGAGGAAGTAACAGCCCCATGTCGCGGAGCCCGGAGGCGGTCGACTGGATTATGTGTATATGAGTTACAGGGTTGCGAAACCTTTACACTGAGGAGGGGGTGGCTTATATAGAGTCCGCCAGACCCCTCCGACCCTCAGTTATGCAGGGTTTAAGGTACATTAAGATCGGGCGTTATTGGTAATGCCACAAATAAAGTGCTATGATGACCATAAAAGCTACTTAATGACAGACTGTTTGCGTGCAGAGTGACTTTAGGTCTCCTGGCGGTCGAGTGGTTGGCTTCATGGTCGAGTGTCTTCGAGTTCGTCGAGTGGAACACTTCTGGGTCGATTGAAAGGTGGTTTCTTCTAGAGATGTCCTTGGGGAGGGTATCTTGGACAGGTCCATGACCCTACCCTAGGTACATAGCTTCATCATTAGCCCCCGAATGGATCGAGGTTTGAGTGGGGAAGGAGTTGAACACACTTCCGACCCATTTTCGTGCTATGAGTATGTCTTGTTCTGGATCAATGAACTTAGGTGACGACATCAACTTCTTTTTCAGTTGCCTTGATCCATTCTTTGTATCCGTCGAGTGAATTTCTTTACTTGGAGAACTCCGAACGTCAGAGCGGAGGAAATCTTCCGTCTGACGAGTTGTTCTGCAGCTCGCGAATTTAGCGGGATTCGAATTTCGAGAAGTGCGCGGGGTGGAGGAGGCCGCAGTAATCGAATGGGATAAGGCAGGGATGCCTCAATCTCCACGCCACCATTTTCGCCACATATCGCGCACACGACTATTGCGGGATTTGACAGGATCGCCCGGGCCTACAAGTCAGTCACTCGGAAGTAACCTCATATAAGGCGCCGGACGGGGTTTTTTTAACAGTGCGTTCTCATTTCCTCCTCTCTTCCTTAGACTTATCCGCCGTGTTCACTTCCGTCTCAGTGCCGCTGCCCTGCGCGCGCCTCACCGAAGATGATGGTGAAAGAGAAGACGGCGGCCCTGGAGCGGGCGAAGAAAGCGACAGCGAAGGCGAAGGGAAGGGCGACCAGTCGGGGCGGATCTTCATCGAGGGCCGGCCTGCCGCAGGGCTGGATCCAGGGTGACTGGATCCGCTCGACGATTCATCAAGAATACCTTGACGACCTGGCCATTGGAGGACTGATCCCCCATGGATCGGCACGGCTCCCGGGGAAGGAGTCTGAGCCACAGCCTCAGGAGGGTGAGTGCGTTCTCTTGGCCACCCATGTTGACCGTGGGTTTTCTTTGCCGCCTCACCCTTTCTTTCGGGGATTTCTGAATTTCTTTGGGGTGCAACTCCACCACTTCACACCGAACACCATCGTGTACCTCGCTGCTTTCGTGTCTCTGTGCGAGAATTTCTTGGGTTGTCGGCCTCATTGGGGTCTTTTCAAGCACATTTTCACCTGTCGCTCCCAGACGGTGAAAAAGGCCAATCCGAGTGATAAGAGAACACAAGTGATTCAGATGTGTGGAGGTCTTGGGGTTCAAATGAGGGGGAAAAGTTCTTTTCTGGCCATGATCTTACCCGACTCGGTCCGTGGATGGCAGTCGACCTGGTTTTACTGTAAAGACCAGCCGACGCCAGGGCAGTCGACCGGACTCCCTCCTTTTTCCAGGGACCAAGTGAGGAAGCCTTCCTCTTTGAAGTGATCCCGGAAGAGAAGGTGCAGGTTAAGGTGCGGGTCGAACGTGTTGTCCAGCTTATCCGTGACGGGGTGACCAGCGTGGACCTCTTGGAGGTCTTCCTCTGATGACACATCCAGCCGCTTCAAGCTCGAGACCATCCGATGTGGATGTATTTTGGCACTGAGGACACCGCTCGGATCCACCCGGAGGAGGTCGAGGATGCCGAGCATCACAAGGAACAAAGACAACCCCCGAGGGGCCAGGAGGATTCCTCCACGCGACCAATCATATGAAGCAGACCAGGTCTAATTCTGCATCTCTGACTGTGATCCTGTTTTCTTCATTCTGTTTGCTTAAAATCAATCGACTGACTTTTGTCTTGTTTGTTGTCTTCCAGACTATTACTGAGATGTACTCGATGCCCAACGGGGCACAAGAACAGGCCGAGGAGGAGGAGGCGAGCGGAGGTGAAAGTGAGGAGGAGTGGCAATCTGATGGTGAGGGGGAAGAGGATGATGACGGCTCCAGTGAAGAGGAGGAGGAGGAAGTCGATCCTCCTCACAGGGAAATGCGATCCAAGCTTACCCACGACCCCATGAGCGAGCGTCGCAAAGCGACTGCGCCTGTCGGGCAGTCGTCAAAACATCCTCGGGCGGCTTCTCCGGCGCTGACTGAAAAAGCGCCAAAGCATCCACGAGCGGCGTCATCAAAGCCGCCGAAGGCCTTGCCCAAGATGAGAATGACCATTCCCACCATCTCCGGGTAACAGCAGAACTTGTGTTTTCTCGTTTAGCATGGACAAACTTTTGGTGGACTCATCGACTAACCGACTGGTTTCTGAAATCTGCAGTGCTGCTACCTCCGAGACCTCCGCCAAGAACGAAGACCAGGAAATGGAAGACGCTGCCACCTCCAACCTTGGTACGATCTTTGTAGTTTCACTTTTGGTCGATTGGATTTTCGATTTTAACTTTGGACTTTTCCTGAAGCTCCTCCTCATGTCATTGATCTCCCTGATGATGACGACGAGGCGCCGTTGAGGCCGAGGAGGAATAGAAAGGCGCCGGCTGGCAAGACCACTCAGACTACATCAGTGCCTGAGGCACCAGTTCAGGATGGTGGTAATACTACTTGGAATTCCATGTCCTTCGCTATGCCGCTGACGAGTGCTCGACCTTCATCGTCGACTGCTGACCCGCCTTCCCTTTTCACCACACACCACATCCTAGAGGACCAAGCGGGTGCTACTAAGGAGGCTATCCGCCAGGTGGGGATCATGATGGAGCAGGTGAAGGCGATCCGGGAAGCCAGCCAAGTGGCCTATGATGCTAGCTCAGCCCTTCAGAGCAATGTCCAGGTTAGTTGGTCACCGCTTGTTCTGTTAGGATATGCTATCTGAAGACTTTCTTTCCAAAGATCTTTGTATCTGTACACCCACTAGGTGTGTCAATTGAATTTTTGGATTGGTGGGGGCACGCTGAGTGCATCCATTGGGTGTAGTCCCCGAGACTATGGTGGACTGCTGGCAGTCGATTGTAGTCTTTGTATTTTGAATTTCTTCACTCTAACTTCTTCACTCGGTCTGGTCGGACCATGTCGAATGGAATCTCAGAACCAGTGGGGGCACGCTGAGTGCACCCACTGGGTGTAGTCCCCGAGACCATAGTCGACTGCTGGCAGTCAAATAAGGTCTGAAGAACCTGTTTTTTAGATCATGACGAGACCGTGGCTGACTGGTGGCAGTTAGTTATGGTTTAGGATCATAACCTTTTTGTCTCTTTTGATCGACTGATCGGATCGAGTCGGTAGAACCAGTGGGGGCACGCTGAGTGCACCCACTGGGTGTAGTCCCCGAGACTACTGTTGAATATTTTGATTCGGTTGTAGTCTTAGAAATGCTACGATTTTTCTCTTAGTCACTCGGAAGAAACCTATCTTTGATGTCTGTCAATTGACCCTTCGCAAAAATCTTGCGAGCTTGTGGCTCGCTATACTGAATTGGAAAATAAACATATCCAGCTCGACCTTGACTTGAAGCTTGTTCAGGAGAACTTTAAGAAGGCGAAAGATGAAGCAAAAGGTATGGTTGGTGAGAATCTTGACGACTGTGTTTGTCTTTCTGCCCATTCCTAATTCTGATCTCATTGTCACTTTGTAGATAAAATGAAGGAGGCTCTGAAGAAGAAGGACCATGACCTCGCCGAGGCGCAGAAGGCGGCTTTGGACAAAATGAGGCTTGAGGAAGAAAAACTGGCTTCAGACGGTAAACTTGAAGAGGAGAACGCCAATCTGAAAGCTGCTCTTGACGCGGCCAACAAGGAGGTCAGCCGTCTGAAGAATGATAAGATAGCTCTGAGTGACAAGGCTAGCGAACTGGCGGGGAAGAAGAACGATCTGGAGGCTTATCTGGGAGGGCTCGCCAAGAAGTTATTCATCATGCTTGAAGGTAATCTCTTCTATCCGACTGACTTGTTATCATCGACTCATCATAGAACTGTTGCCTTAACTTCAAATTGTGTTTACAGAATTCTGCCAAAACTTCGAGGAGGAGACCAGTCGAGTGGAGACCAGCTTGGACCCCATTAACTCTCCTGTGAAGGATGAAGCCGCTATGAACGTGCTTCGACTGGAGTCTCGTGTTGTTGGAGTTGTTGACTATCTTGCTCGACTGAAGGTTGCGGCGTCGCGAATCAACATGACACTCTGGCCGGGAGAGACGCTTCAAAATGACCTCGAGTCTCTAATGACTCGACTGAATGAAGTTCCAGGTCGAGTGCAAGAATGGAAGAAGTCTTCTGCCAGGTGCGGTGCTGACGTTGCTCTGTCCCTGGTCCGTGTTCACTGCAAGGATGCGCGAGAGGACAAGCTGGCGTCCATCAAAGTGGCCAATACCAAGAAGCATGACTTCCAATCTTTCATGGAGACCTTCATTGCTGCTGCCACTCGGATTGCTGACGGAATTGACTTGGACCAGTTTGTCACGCCCTCCAGTCCTCCACCTGAGGAGTAAGAAAAACTTCTATGCTTCACCTTAAATTTGCCTCAGAATGCCGAGTGGTTTTGTAACCGATAAACTTTTATAGGCTTGACGCCTGAGCACTTCTGAATCCGTAGGATGTTATCTGAACTTGGCTTATCATTGAATATGCTTGCATTTGCCTTCGAGCGAACTTTGTTCCTCACTCGGAATATACTTTAGTGCTTGAGACGCAGCTCTGAGGTGGAAAGTCTAGTCGAAATGCGCTTCATTGTTCTTGCAGGTAGGGATGGAGCACAGATTGCAGTCGACCTACGTCCTTGCGGATCAGGATGGAGCGCACATTGTATTTGTGGCGTAGCTCCGAAGGAGAAGGCAGTAGTCGACCTGCACCTTGTCATCCATGCAGAGCGCACGTTGTATTTGTGGCGTAGCTCCGAAGGAGAAGGCAGCAGTCGACCTGCACCTCATCGTCCTTGCAGAGCGCACGTTGTATTTGAGGCGTAGCTCCGAAGGAGAAGGCAGCAGTCGACCTGCACCTCGTCGTCCTTGCAGAGCGCATGTTGTATTTTTGGTGTAGCTCCGAAGGAGAAGGTAGCAGTCGACCTGCACCTCATCATCCTCGTAGAGCGCATGTTGCATTTGTGGCATAGCTCCAAAGGATAAGGTAGCAGTCGATCTGCACCTCGTCGTCCTTGCGGATCGGGATGGATTAAATACTTAGGCGAGTACTATACTGCAGCTAAGCCTCCGAGTGGGAGGATTGCTCTCCACTCGGTAGGATTTTTAAATACTTAGGCGAGTACTGGACTGCAGCTAAGCCCCCGAGTGGGAGGATTGCTCTCCACTCGATAGGATTTTTAAATACTTAGGCGAGTACTGGACTGCAACTAAGCCCCCGAGTGGGAGGATTGTTCTCCACTCGGTAGGATTTTTAAATACTTAGGCGAGTACTGGACTGCAGCTGAGCCCCCGAGTGGGAGGATTGCTCTCCACTCGGTAGGATTTTTAAATACTTAGGCGAGTACTGGACTGCAGCTAAGCCCTCGAGTGGGAGGATTGCTCTCCACTCGGTAGGATTTTTAAATACTTAGGCGAGTATTGGAATGCAGCTAAGCCCCCGAGTGGGAGGTTTGCTCTCCACTCGATAGGATTTTTAAATACTTAGGCGAGTACTTGACTGCAGCTAAGCCCCCGAGTGGGAGGTTTGCTCTCCACTCGGTAGGATTTTTAAATACTTAGGCGAGTACTGGACTGCAGCTAAGCACCCGAGTGGGAGGATTGCTCTCCACTCGGTAGGATTTTTAAATACTTAGGCGAAATGGATTCGCAGCTAGGCCCCCGAGTGAGAGGCTTGCTCGTCACTCGGTAGGATTTTCAAATACGTAGGCGAAACGGATTCACATCTAAGCCCCCGAGTGAGAGGCTTGCTCGTCACTCGGCAGAGATTTTTTTTACAAACTTAGGCGAAACGGATTCGCGGCTAAGCCACCCATTGGGGGATTTCTCACGTAAACTAAAGCAACAACAATCACTCGGAAAATTATAACACTCTTATCTTTGATAAACAAACTACAGAGGTACTTTTTATTACATCTCATCCGAGTGAGTACTTAAGTATAAAAGGGGCGGAGCAGCTCCGCATTCCAAGCTCGTGGCTCATCAATCTGGCGATCGACATTGTAAAGACGGTACGCTCCATTGTGGAGAACTTTGGTGACGACGAAGGGACCTTCCCAAGTAGGAGCGAGCTTGTGTGGCTTCTGTTGATCCACTCGGAGGACCAAGTCCCCTTCTTGGAAGGCTCGACTCTTCACGTTTCTGGCATGGAATCGACACAAGTCCTGCTGATAGATAGTCGATCGGATCATGGCCATCTCTCTTTCTTCTTCTAGAAGGTCGACTGCGTCCTGCCGGGCTTGTTCTGCTTCATCTTCGGAGTAAAGCTCGACTCGGGGCGCATTGTGAAGCAGGTCACTCGGCAGAACTGCTTCAGCTCCATAGACCAGAAAGAATGGAGTTCGCCCAGTCGACCGATTAGGAGTGGTCCTCAATCCCCAAAGAACTGATGGAAGTTCGTCGACCCACGCGCCTACTGCGTGCTTGAGATCACGCATCAACCGGGGTTTCAGTCCTTTGAGAATTAGGCCGTTTGCTCTTTCTGCTTGTCCATTCGACTGGGGGTGAGCGACTGAAGCGTAGTCGACTCGTGTGCCTTGAGAGGCGTAAAAGGCTTTGAACTTGTCAGAATCGAAGTTTGACCCATTATCAGTGATGATGCTATGCAGAACTCCATATCTGAATATCAACTCTCTCACAAAACTGATAGCAGTGCAAGCATCGAGATTCTTGATAGGTTTAGCTTCAATCCATTTAGTAAACTTGTCGACTGCCACTAGCAAGTGAGTGAAGCCGCTCCTGCCAGTTCTCAGTGGTCCAACCATATCCAACCCCCAAACAGCGAAGGGCCAGACGAGTGGAATGGTCTTCAAGGCTGAGGCGGCTTTGTGTGACATATTGGAATAGAACTGACATCCTTCACACTTGTCAACTATCTCCCTCGCCCTTTCATTTTCTCTTGGCCAGTAAAATCCCGCTCGGTATGATTTAGCTACAATGGTCCGAGAGGACGCATGATGACCATAGGTCCCCGAGTGGATATCGTCAAGAATTATCTGACCTTCTTCTGGTGTTATACATTTCTGGCTGACTCCAGTCGCGCTTTCCCTGTACAACTGTCCCTTTATCACAGTAAAGGCCTTGGATCGACGGACGATCTGTCGAGCCTCTTCTTCGTTCTCCGGGAGCTCTTTCCTTAGGATATATGTGATGTACGACACTGTCCAGTCGGGAGTGATGACCAAAACTTCCATGATCAGGTCGACCACAGCTGGGACCTCAACTTCAGTCGGATCCATGACACTTTTTGGCTGCGGGGCTTCTTCGGTGAAAGGATCCTCTTGAACTGATGGTGTGTGGATGTGCTCTAAAAACACATTACTGGGAATGACTTCTCTCTTGGAACCTATTTTTGCCAAATCATCAGCCGCTTGATTTTTCAGTCGGGGTATATGATGAAGCTCTAACCCCTCGAATTTCTTCTCTAGCTTTCTCACTGTATTGCAGTAACCATTCATGGCCGGACTTCTGACGTCCCACTCCTTCATCACTTGTTTAACCACCAAATCTGAGTCGCCATAGACCATGAGGCGACGGACGCCGAGTGAAATGGCCATACGCAACCCATACAAAAGTGCTTTGTATTCTGCTTCGTTATTGGAGGAATCAAAGTGGATCTGGAGCACATATCTGAGCTTATCTCCTCGGGGGGAAACCAACACTACCCCAGCACCGGAACCATTCAGCATCTTAGATCCGTCAAAGAACATGGTCTGGTGCTCCGAGTGAACTTGAGTCGGTAGTTGCTGTTCAATCCACTCGGCGATGAAATCTGCTATTGCTTGGGACTTGATGGCTTTCTTTGCCTCAAACTTGATATCTAGGGGAAGGAGTTCAATCACCCATTTTGCCACTCGACCAGTTGCATCTCTGTTGTGCAGAATATCTGACAATGGGGCGTCGTTGATGACTATAATGGAATGGTCAGAGAAGTAATGAGCAACCTTCTTCGTGGTCATATAAATCCCATATACAAGCTTCTGATAATGAGGGTATCTTTGCTTTGATGGGGTCAAAACTTCAGAAACATAATATACTGGGCGCTGACCTTTAAAGGCTTTTCCTTCTTCTTCCCGCTCGACCGTAAGTACTGTACTAGCGACTTGTCCTGTGGCTACAATGTAAAGCAACAAAGGCTCTTTGCTGATCGGGGCAACAAGCATCAGCTAGGTGGAGAGCAGGGCTTTTAGCTCTGCAAATGCTGCATCAGCTTCAGGAGTCCACTCAAACTTGTCTGACTTCTTCATTAGTCTGTAAAGAGGCAATGCCTTTTCACCGAGACGAGAGATGAATCGACTTAAAGTAGCCAAGCAACCAGTAAGCTTCTGGACATCGTGCACACGCACAGGACGTTTCATTCGGAGTATAGTACCAACCTTTTCTGGATTGGCATTGATTCCTCGTTCAGAAACGAGAAAACCGAGTAACTTTCCGCCAGGAACTCCGAATGTGCACTTTGATGGATTAAGCTTGATATCATATCTCCTGAGGTTGGAAAATGTCTCAGCAAGGTCAGTCAGCAGGTCGGAACCTTTCCGTGACTTGACTAGAATATCATCCATGTATGCTTCCACATTCCGACTGATTTGAGTGAGCAAACACTTCTGAATCATCCTCATGAACGTGGATCTAGCATTCTTGAGGCCGAATGGCATGGTGGCATAACAGAAGCACCCGAATGGAGTGATGAAAGCTGTTTTGATCTCGTCGGGTCCATACAGACGGATCTGATGGTAACCGGAATAAGCGTCTAAAAAAGACAGGCGCTCACATCCCGCAGTTGAGTCGACTATTTGGTCGATGCAGGGGAGAGGAAAATGATCTTTCGGGCAGGCCTGATTGATATGTTTGAAGTCAATGCACATGCGAAGTGACCTGTCTTTCTTGGGGACCATGACAACATTGGTGAGCCACTCGGAGTGGTAAATCTCTCGGATAAACTCCGCTGCTAAGAGCCGAGCCACCTCCTCGCCAATGGCCTTTCTCTTCTGGACGGCGGACCGTCGAAGATGTTCCTTGACAGGTTTCACTTTTGAGTCGACTCATAGACGGTGCTCAGCCAGCCCCCTGGGAACACCCGGCATGTCAGAAGGCTTCCATGCGAAGATGTCCCAGTTCTCACGGAGGAACTGGATGAGCGCTTCTTCCTATTTGGAGTCGAGTGTTGTAGAGATATGAGTCGGAGCAACACTGGGATCGGTCGGGTGAATGTGAATCGGTTTTGTCTCACCGGACGACTGAAACGCTGATTCTGTAGCGGGCTTCTTGGCTCGCAACAAATCACTTGGGTCTGCAGTTTTCTGGTATTCCTGCAGCTCTACCACTGCCATCTAAGCATCGGTGATCTTTGAGCCTTTCTGAAAGCACTCTTCCGCCTTCTTCCGATTGCTAGTTATAGTGATCACACCTTTGGGACCAGGCATCTTCAATTTGCGGTAAACATAACATGGTCGAGCCACAAAACGTGCATAAGCTGGCCTGCCCAAAATAGCGTGATAAGCACTCTGGAAATCCACAACTTCAAATGACAACTTTTCTCTTCGGTAATTCTTGGAATCACCAAAAACCACATCATGAGCAATTTGGCCGAGTGATTCAGCCTTCTTTGCAGGAATGACTCCATGGAAACTCATGTTGCTGGTACTGAGTCTGGACATCAGAATGCCCATCCCTTTCAATGTTTCTGCATACAATATATTCAGGCCACCGCCACCATCCATCAAAACTTTAGTCAGTCGAGTGCCTTCGACGACTGGGTCGACCACCAAAGCTTGCCTCCCAGGGGTGGCTATGTGTGTCGGATGATCGGACTGGTCGAATGTGATGGTAGTCTGAGACCATTTTAGATAACTGGGTGTCGTCGGAGCAACCATATTCACTTCTCGGTTGATAACTTTCAATCGACTTTTGCTTTGAACATCAGCAAAAATCATCAGGGTGGAATTGACCTGGGGATATCCATCATCACTATCTTCTTTTTCTTCAACTTTGTCCGACTCCTTTTCCTTATCTTTGGGTTGTTTCCCCTGGAATTGCCGGATCAAGAGCCGATACTGTCGAGTGGTATGTTTCGGGTAAATGAATTTACCCTCCTCATCTTTCTTCGTGTGGATGTGGCACGACAAATCCATCACGTCATTCCCTTCCTTGTCCTTCACCTTCTTAGGGTTCCAAGACCCTTTGGGCTTCCCTTTAAACTTTCCTTGAGTCACGACCAAGGCTTCTCCAGGAGCAGCTGGCTCGGCTTTCCGCTTCTGCTTCCGACTGGAGTTCCCTCCCCCGGTTTCGTGGGCGACTGACTTGTGCTTGCCACTCCGGAGCCGATCCTCTTATTCACCATTGGCATACTTGGTGGCAATCTCCATCATTCGACTCAGAGACATGTCTCCGGTTCGACCGAATTTTAGGTTTAGCTCTCTGTACTTAACGCCTTCCTTGAAGGCACAGACTGCCTGGTGATCAGATACATTCTCTACTGTGTGATGCAATGTGATCCATCTCTGGATGTAATCCCTCAAAGTTTCATTCGACTTTTGCACACAAGATTGCAGCTCTGTCAACCCTGATGGTCGCTTGCAAGTTCCTTCAAATGTTCTGACAAACACTCGGGCAAGATCTTCCCAAGTGTAAATGCTGCTGGGTGCTAACTGATTCAACCATGCCCTGGCCGAACCCTCCAACATAAGAGGCAGGTGTTTCATGGCCACCTCATCATTGCCGCCGCCAATCTGAACAGCCACTCGGTAGTCTTCAAGCCAAGTATCGGGCTTGGACTCACCAGTGAACTTACTGACTCCAGTCGCCAACCTGAAGTTGAGAGGAATCACCGCGGCCCTGATGGCTCTGCTGAAACACTCTGGTCCTGAGACGTGTACTCTGCTGCTGGTGGGTATATCCCTGTCATGACCTTCTCGGTGAGCTCTGTTCCTGTCAACCAAACCTTGAACGATAATGGATCTTGCATCAAAGCCTGGTTCCTTGGGGTCGACTAGAATCCTTCGCCCAACATTGTGATGGCGTCTGTCATCCTGCTGTCGAGGTGCGTACGATCCACCCCTTGGGGGAGGGGTGGGCACTCGACGTCGATCATCACGATCGAGTCAGTGATCATACTGCTCAAGGTTCTTGTACTGATCACGCTGGTCTCCACGTTCCTCACGCCTCGGGGGCGATCTTGGGCTATGGGCCGACTGGATTGTATTTGCAGCGACGGATCTGCTGTGGATCCTATTCCGTGACTGTGATACAACTGAATTTTGATCTCCTGCCGCCCGGAGTAATGCTCTGATCTGTAACAAGCCTCTGCCAGCCTCTGACTGGGAAGGCTGAATCGACTCTGCTATACGGGCTGCAGCTGCCAGATTCTGAATCGGAGTTCGATATACCTGAGTCGGTGGTGGAAAGAGTTGACGTCGACTGGATTCTGGAACCCGTTGTCGCGCATGCTCGTCGAGTGCTCGCTGGAGGTTCTCCAGTCGAGTGCGCTCAGCCAAGTTAGCCAAGCGCGCGCCCTCTAAGGCGCGAGCCTCGGGGGTTTCTCCAATGATAGGAGTGTGTAGTGCATCCATGTTTCGGCGGAGAAGTTCTTCCCTCTTCAGCGAAGTGAGGGGCTCGGGGAGATACTCTTCGTGGACCTGCGCTGATCGCCTCCATCGGCACAGGGAAAGCCGGGAGGACTGCGTGGTCCATTGACCATCAGAACCTCCGCCGCTGGATCACTGTTGTCGCACTCGGATGCAGTCTCTCTGGAGCTAGTCGACAGGTCAAACAGGCCGTAGAGATATTGGTCGGGCTCGATCGCCGCGACTTGGGGGATGGACGACTGGCGAGCCACCGCGTGCCTCACCCACCGCTGAAGCCTCGACCGATCGGAGCCCTTGCGCCGGTGGGAGACTAGGAGGGAGGACGACATAGGAGCCGACCGATACTGGGTCAACGGTTGCCGCAGGAGGATGCCGCGGACGCACGCACGGAAGTGCGTCGCTCCGCGGACAGGGAGAGCGTCGATGTCGAGCGGAGCCTCCTGAAGCCAAGCGGAGTCGTCCGCGATGAACGTGAGCGCACCGAGACGGATCTCGCGGCCCTCAACCAAAACTCCGTCTGAAACCATGATGAAGGGGATCGGAAAAATTGCAACTTCTCCAATAAGTCGCTAAGACACCTGCCCCACGGCGGGCGCCACTGTTGTGGTTCTAATTCTGACAGTAGAACAGGGGGCGTCGGCGTTCTGGGAATGGGGGTCCCCAGACTTGCCTGCCTGCGGCCTGCGGCGTGGCTCAAAGGGGCCCAGCGCGGCCCATCTTCATCAACACAAGCTCAAGACCCTCGCGAGGGGCCAAGCCTCGCGGGGCGGATGACAAGGAGCTTCCTCAGGCACAGCCTCATCAGGCTGGCTCACGAGGAGACGGAGAGTTCAAGGCGGGGTACCTCGCGAGATGCCCATGACGCAAGCCATGATGACCAAGGGCGCTAGTCGGGCGCCAGCCCGCGCAGTGTCCTCCTTTCCTCTTTGGTGCAACGGGAGCAAGCGCAGGCGAGAGCATCAAGCAAAGGCATCCACTTCGGTGCAACAAGACCAAGACCAGCCCAACGGCGGGGAGGAAGTCATTGTGGAGCCCAAGCAGGCGTCACCACCAGAGCCTTTGACAGGCGAGGACCAACTTTAGTCGGGATAAGTGTACCCGCTGTTCCCCTTCAAAATGGCCAATTGTTGGCGCCCTTCCCGCTCAATATTTGGGAAGAGGCCCAGGGCCTTTGCCTATAAATAGGACTAGCCACCCCCAGGGTAGAGGCATCTGGTATCTGGCATACATCTAGAATAGAGAGAGAGAGAGAGAGAGCGACTGAACTCCTCCTTGAAGTTCGTCGCACCAGCCAAAAATAGACCCTCGCGAGGCTATTCTTCCTTGTATTGTTCATCATCAGCCCAAGAGGCAATCCACCACACCACACACTGGAGTAGGGTATTACACCACAATGGTGGCCTGAACCAGTATAAACCCTGTGTCTCTTGTGTTGTTCTTTTCGTAGTATAGATCCTAGCGATTCAGCGAGGAGCAGGTAGGTAGAGGGAAAAATCCCCGCGCGCACCCCAGTGTTCGAACCTCAAGGGTCTGCCGGAACCCGAAATCCGACATTTGTTGCGCCAAGTAGGGGTGCGCCGAAACTCGCCTTCCGTCGTCCTGTTCTTCTCCGACCATCGCATCCATGTCTGACACACGTCGGGCTCACGCCGAGCGCCGAGCCGCCCTCGCTTCCCGCGTCGTCCAGACGGCTCCCGTCGGCGGGCGGCCTCGTCGTTCCCCGTCACCTGCCGTCAACACCGCCACCGGCCTGGCGGAGAATGAGCAGCAAGCATCGTCCCAGCATCCATCCATGAGGTGAGACGGCCACACTGCTACACCCTCGCTCACCCCTGCTGGTTCTTCGTCCCGCGCGCCCCGTGCGGCCATGGAGGCTCGAGCTGCACTCATCGTGGCAAACGAGCTCCTGCACTACCGCCCAATCGACAACGTCTATGAAGAGTGGCTCAACTGAGTCGTCGAGCTCGTCCGCGCCGCTGGGGGCTCCCCCGCGCCGTCCTTCTCGCCGCACCACGCCCCGCCCTGTGCGGGCAATGAAGCTCCTAGGGCGCCTCAGCCGCCTCCCCCTCAAGAAGGTGCCCTGGCCCCAAGGCGCGCGGCCCCTGGGCGGAACCCGCTCCGTCAGGTGCCAGCGCGGCAAGAGCAGAGCTGCCAAGAAGTCCCTTGCCCTCAAGAAGTTGCCCGAGCGCTCCCTGCTCCAGCACGTCAAGACCCCGCGCTGCTCCCAGCTGCAGTGCATGGGGACCCGCAGGACCGAGCTCTTCGTCGCCCCAGGCCTCCCGTGGCCACAGCGGGCTTCCGCGCCTTTACCACCGAGCTGCGCAGTGTCGCGTGGCCCGGCAAGTTCAAGCCAGACCTGCCTCCTTGCTACGACGGCACGGCTGACCCTGCAGAGTTCCTCCAGCTCTACGAGCTAGGCATCGAGGCTGCCAAAGGAGACGAGAAGGTCATGGCGAACTGGTTTCCCATGGCGCTCAAGGATGGGGCCCACACCTGGCTCCTGAATCTGGCTCCAGGCACGATCTCCTCCTGGGATGAGATGCGCACCCGCTTCATCGCCAATTTCCAGGGTACTCGCGACCGGCCACCCGCCGTGAGCGACATGCGCCGTATCAAGCAGCAACCAGGGGAAACCCTGCAGAAGTACATCCAGTGCTTCAACAACGCGCGCCTCAAGATCCCCAAGGTGACCGAGGTGGCCATCATCTCAGCCTTCTCCGACGGCGTGCACGACGTCAAGATGAAGGACGAGCTGGCGATGCATGAAGACCTGTGCACCTCCTTGGAGCTGTTCAACTTGGTGAACAAGTGCGCCAGGGCTGAGGAAGGGTGCCTCTTCCTCCTCGAGCTGCCTGCCGCAGACCCAGAAGAGAAGAAGCCCAAGGCCAAGGACGTAAAGAGCAAGGGGGCTGCCGTGCTCGCGGCAGAGCCAGACACCAAGTGGGGCAGAGATCAGCCCGAATCCTCCAAGGGCAGTCGGTACTGCGTGTACCACGACCTCCACACCCACAACACCAATGAATGCCAAGAGCTCCGAGCCGTGCGTGAAGGAAGGGTCGGCCAACGTCCCGACCGCAGCGACCGGGGCTACAGCCGAGGAGGAGGAAGGAATGCAGGACGATGGGAAGACCGCGGCCCACGCCAAGGGTGGCGCGACCAACCTCGCGAGGATCGCTGGCAGGACCCGCCTCGCGAGGGAGGCTGGAGGGATTAGCCTCGCGAGGATCGCCCGCAAGGTAACGCAGGCCTCCCTCCGCTGTCGCCGCAGCCAAGAAGAAATGAGGACCGTCATCAGGACGAGGGGGCTGGGGGCTTCCAGGAACCACGTGCGATCGCCTGCATCCTGGGCGGAGCTCAATCCCCAGCCTCTCAACGCATCTTGAAGCAGTTCGCCCGCGAAGTGAATGCAGTCCTTCCCAAGCTCGAGGCCACGCGCCCTCTCAGGTGGTCGGATGCGCCATCACATTCAGCTCAGCGGATCAACTCAAGTGCGCGGCCACAGCCGGAGTCCTCCTGATGCTTTGTTCCCCAATCATCAGCAACGTGCTAGTCACCAGGACCCTCATCGATGGCGGGGCAGGGCTCAATGTCCTGTTCGTGGAAACGTTCAACAATCTCCAAGTGCCCTACAATCAGCTTCAGCCAACCAAGCCTTTCTCCGGAGTCACCGACGGCTCCACGGTCCCGATTGGGCAGGTCTGCCTCCCTGTCACCTTCGGGGCACGCGACAACTACCGCACCGAGCTCATCGACTTCGACGTCGCCCACATTCGCCTGCCGTACAACGCCGTCCTCGGGTACCCAGCGCTGGCCAAGTTCATGGCCGTAACCCACCACAGCTACAATGTCCTCAAGATGCCAGGAAGTGGCGGAGTCATCACGGTGCCCTGCGAAGAGAGAGACGCAGTGTGCTCCCTGGAGCGAGCCTTTCAGGCCGCATCACTGGAAGACCCGGATCGCGGAAGCAGGAGGCTTACCGAGGCCGCCCCCAAGAAGAAGAAGACATCGTCCGGCCCGGCCCCTTAGGAGGCAGGCCCCTCAGGGCCCGCGCCTGCTCAGGGGGAACCTCCTTCCATCACATAGGGAAGCGCGCCCGGCGCCCTCCTCAGGCAGGGCTCGGGGGCTCTCCCCTGGAGGGCCGCCGACCTCGCCAAGGTCACGAGGGAGGCGCTTGGGCACCACGTGGAGGCATGTTTCGAAGCACGTTTCCCTCAAGAAGGAGCAAGGCAAGGAGGGCCAAACCCTCAGGAGTTCGTCAGCAAGGCCATTCAGGAGCTACAGTAGTTAAGAGTCATGAGAGGCAGCCGCCGCTTACCCGCTGTGGCCCCCCATCCAGGCGAGGATGGTGGGCTGCGCGTCTGCATCAACATACCAGGGCTCAACCGAGCCGCGTCTCAGGAGCGCCTCTGGCCCTCGCAAGTGGGACGCTGTGAGGGTCCGCCCACAGCTACGTTCGCATGCCTTATGGCTTGCCGAACGCGGCTGTCGCGTACCAGCGCCTCATGAGGGCCATCCTAGAGGCTCAAAAGGTCAGGCGTTCCACAACCCTGGTGGAGATGGAGATGGTCCGCGAGGAGCCACCAGCACCTCCGGAGCCTCCCGAGGCCCCAGGGCCTGGGGGCTCGTGAGGATCGGCTCCTGCAGCCCACCGAGTCTGCTACACCAACACCCCTTCGTCCCAAACATCATCAGGTGACATCTTTCAAGTTTCATTTCCAGCTGGGAGCGCCCTCAGGGCCGCATTATTCCCAGGCCGCGTGGGTCCGTCCTTGCGGCGTGTATCCCTTTTATTTCATGTTCTTAGCTTACTTTATTGGGGGCGCCCCTCGGGCTGCATCATCCCCAAGTCGCTCGGGTCAGACCCAGCGGCGTGTACCCTTCTTGTGTTTATCTTAGGGCCATGCTTTCGACCCATCATGCTTGTTATTTGGTGCCTGTCCGTGGCACCTTTTCTTCCTGGATGTCGGAAGCTTGCACGTTAAAGGGGGGGTACCTGAGCATCGCGACTCAGGGCTCCTACCGGCTCTCCAGCCCTCACCCTCTGGTCTTGTCCACAACATCGCGACTTGGCATACCAGCGACGGCTGAGACCAGCTCGAGGGCCGGGACCCGAGGACGTAGAGTTTCGGCAC
>NC_041393.1:389966525-390044851 GCF_002162155.2 Triticum dicoccoides | reverse complement strand
TCTGGTCTTGTCCATGGCATCGCGACCTGGCATACCAGCGACGGTTGAGACCAGCTCGAGGGCCGGGACCCGAGGACGTAGAGTTTCGACATCTAACCCAGCTTGCGCATTAAAGGGGGGTACCTGAGCATCGCGACTCAGGGCTCCTACTGGCTCTCCAGCCCTCACCCTCTGGTCTTGTCCACGGCATCGCGACCTGGCATACCAGCGATGGCTGAG
Source organism: Triticum dicoccoides (assembly GCF_002162155.2). Lineage (NCBI taxonomy): Eukaryota > Viridiplantae > Streptophyta > Magnoliopsida > Poales > Poaceae > Triticum > Triticum dicoccoides. The sequence goes on along the minus strand of NC_041393.1, from coordinate 390,044,632 downwards.
ACCAGCTCGAGGGCCGGGACCCGAGGACGTAGAGCACCGGCATCTAGCCAAATTTGCAGGAACACATCCCCAGATAAGGCCCAGAGCCAGGCGCAACCCGCCTTGAGGTAGGGCCCCATGAGTCCCGCGCTGGCTCACGGGTGCCCAGATACACCTCGTCAAGCCATACCATGCCAGCCACATGTCAGGGCGGGATTGTACACGTCCCGGGGGCTCCTCCCGGAGGGGAGCCCCCTCCCACGCACCAGTGGAATCACCATGCTCCGCGTTGGCTGACGACACTGCCGAGGAGCGGCTATGCCCGTACATATACGGAAGCGCTATGCTCCGTGCTGGTGATAAACAACTGAGGGTGGCCCCCGGGCCGCATCAACCTCAGGGAGCCCAGAGCTCAGTGTTTAGCCTCATCGCAATGCCTCCCCTCGGGAGTGCCGCGCGAGGGGGCTGGGCACGGGGGCTGCGCCTGGGTCACGCCCAGACGCACGCAACCCAGCCAGGCCCCCCTGGCCTGGTTCATCGCACGCCCCTCCCCGAGCGGAGCCAAGGTACGAAGGCCATTTGAGCGTCAAGGGGGACTCCTGAGCATCGCGACTCAGGAGCCTAACTGGTCACGTAGCCCCTCACTCCTTAGTTCCGAAAGGCCAACGGCGGTAGAGGTATGCGCGAGGCCAGGCTCTACAGACATAGAACGGTAGATCCACCCACATCTCACCTCCCTACTTGTTGTTCGAGCGCCAAGGGGGACTCCTGAGCATCGCGACTCAGGAGCCTAACTTGTCACGTAGCCCCTCACTCCTTGGTCCGGTCCTGGTTTCCGGTCGGGGCTAACGGCGGCTGAGGTACGCGCGGGGCCGGGCTCTGCCGGCGTAGAACAATAGCAAGTAGGAAGGAATAGCGCAAATTTTAGGGAATTCAAAAGCAAATATTACAGTCCATACTGTTATCACAGCAAGTTTTAACGCCTCCCCGAGGCATGGTACATGTGCAGGAATTAAAAGCAGGACGGGAGCCACGACGGAGTCACTTGCCGACGGTGGAGCTGCGCGGAGCAGGTTCGCCTTGTGGAGCTGCAGGGCTGGCAGCGTTCCCCTTCGGCTTGGTGCTGAAGGCCCGGAACTTCCCTAGCAGAGCCTCCGCACGACCCTTCACGGCCTCAGCAGCGGTAGCGGCAAGCTCGCCGCTCACTGGCTCCAGCAGGCTGTCGAGGTCTACGTTGGGGTCGCAAAGATAGATGTGGGTGAAGACCCGCGTCAGCGCTGCAGAAGACAAGACACATGCCTCGGCCTCAGCCGTAGGGCCAAGGCCAAGGGTGACATCTTCAAGAGCACGAACCAGGAAGGGAAGCAGCTTGGCGGGGCCGTCCTCCTCGCCGGCCAGCGGGCTCTCCATGCTGCTCTCATAAAGCGTCTTCAGTGAAGTGCGAGCCTTCTCCTCCATCTCCGCAAAGGCCACGCGATCCTCGGCAAGAACCCGTGCCTTGCCGTCCAGCTCAACCTTCCTCGCCTCCAGCTCTTGCTCCAGCATGCCTAGGCGATCACGGCGCTTCTTGAGCTTGGCATCCCGGTCCTTGACGGCCGCCTCGCGAGCCTTCATGCCTTCCTCCTGCTCTTGGCGAAGGCGGGTCTCCTCGGCGAGCTGGTCCTGCAGGCCCTTCAGCTCGCTCTCCAGCACCTCGCAGTGACCTCGGACATTAGCCACCTCCCCCAAGGCAGCGTCGCGGGCAGCCTTCGCCCCAAGGACGGCCTGCTTCTCCTCGTCGCAAGCCGTCGAGGCCTGGACCAACGCCGCCCGAATCGAAGCATCGGAGCGAATCCAGCCAGAAGCTAGCTCCAAGCGCCCGACCACTAAACGAGGGTCGGCGCCCAGAAGATCCTGCCGCAGACGGTCCCGTTCGGCAGCAGCATGATCCAGAACAGTAGGAGGAGTCGGGGAAACAGCAGTCGGTGGAGTAGGAGGAGAAGACGGCAGCGTGACCACGATATCCTGTGGCGGAGCCTGCTGCGCCCCAACGACGGTGGTGGCGGCATCAGGCAAGGGCACCTCGGGAGTCGCTCGGGCCATGGGGGCTAAGCTCGCCCCTGCCGGCTCAGCCAGGCCTCACGAGGACGCCCGGGCAGGAGAGGCCCGTGCGTCACGGTCACCTTCTTTTGCGAGCAGAGGCGCTGCCACAGATGGAACCTCAGGAGCTCCCTTCGACTTCTTTGCCGTGGGCGCCAGCCTAGCCGGGAGATACGAACGTCAAGCCTCAGCAACATAACAAGAAACAAGACAGGAATCAAGCACTTACAGGTCGTCGCTCGCGGGCTCGAGCAGCCTCCGGCCGTACTTGAAGCCCGAGAGCCGGCTGCAAGGATCAGCCTCAAGGAGCTCGGGAGCAGGAGGTACGCCTGCGGATCGCCTCGGGGCTGGGGCAGACCCATGGGGGATTAGCCCGGTCTGGACCTTCTTCGGGATCGGGGGCAGGCTCCCGCCGCCCTACTCGTCATCATCCTCGTCGTCATCACTCAGAGAGAGGCGGAGAGCGCGGGACCTACGTCGAAGGGGGGGAGCCCTTGACTCTGCCTCGAAGTCAGCCCCCTTTTCCCACTCCTCTTCTCCCTTCTCTTCGTTGGAGTCGCCGGAGGACACGTCCACCAGGTCCTCAGGAGACTCCGCGGGCACGGGCCCGTCCCTGTTGAAGACGGGCATGGACCCCACTACCTTCTCCCAGCCCTCGCGGAGGAACAGGGGCGTAGGAGCACCCTCCAACCTCGCCAGGTTGCCCCCGACCAAAGACTGGAGAACCGCAGTCAGATCCTCATCGGCCAAGACCGCGGGGCTCAGGTGGGGCCTCCACATCGGAAGTGAGTACTGACGAAGCGGAGCCAGCTGGTGCTCCGGGAATTCCCTCAGCAGCGATGCGCTAGTCAGCTTCGCCGCCGCCATGCTGGCCGGCCTCAGATCCGCGTCCATCTTCTCCAACACCAGCCTTGCACGGGGGTCCACGAGCTCCACTCGAGACCAGTCGTCGGAGCTTGAGGGGTGCCCTGTGGGCAAGATCAGCCGGGGGTGGATGCGCCCAGCATCTACCAAAACCCACTTGCTCCTGAAGCCCTCAATCCTTTTCCCGGGGTTCGAAATGGCGATGGAGCTGCCGTACGCGACGAAGCTCGCACACGCAGAGACGGAACCACGAGAGGTCCGGAGGGAGAAGTAGTGGCGCAGCAAGGCCACTGAGGGCTTCACCCCTACGTGAGCCTTGCAATAGTAGGCGAAGATTGCCAGAAGAAGGACAGAGTTGGGGTGGAGGTGCAGAACTTGAAGATTATAATGGCGGAGGACAGAGAAGAAGAACTCAGAAAAGGGAGGCACCAGACCGGCGACAATGGCGCTCACAAAGGGCGGATAGAAGGTGCTCCCTTGGCCCTCAGGGAGGGCGGAGCCGTCCTTGAACACCTTCGCCCCGTCGATGCCCTGCGCCGCCTCTATCTGGCGCACCCGGGCAAGGCTCGCCTCCGACATGTTCGGCGAGCCCGAGGCAGACGAATACCAAGCTCTGGCCGGGGCCTGGCGAGGAGCCATGTTTTGCTAGGGCGCGCGGACGGAATAGATCTGAAGATTTCGAAGGCAGGAAGGAGAGGCGCAAGAAAGGGGATCTGAGCAGCAACTGGAGAAAGCAAAGGAGGCAAGGGACAGATGCCGCTCCTTTATCAACTCGCGCGGTTGCTGAGGCGCCCACGTCCAATCAACCGCCACACGGAGCCCAAGGCTGTAGGCTGCTAGGGCCCGCGATGCTTTGCACTTGCCCTTTCGCCTCTCTGCTCGGCCAAGTCCGGGCGCGCCTTGGGCCCGGGGGCTACTGTCGGTGTTCTGGGAATGGGGGTCCCCAAACTTGCCTGCCTGCGGCCTGCGGCGTGGCTCAAAGTGGGCCCAGCGCGGCCCATCTTCATCAACACAAGCTCAATACCCTCGCCAGGGGCCAAGCCTCGTGGGGCGGACGACAAGGAGCTTCCTCAGGCACGGCCTCATCAGGCTGGCTCACAAGGAGGCGGAGAGTTCAAGGCGGGGTACGTCGCGAGGTGCCCATGATGCAAGCCATGACGACCAAGGGCGCCAGTCGGGCGCCAGCCCGCGCAGTGTCCTCCTTTCCTCTTTGGTGCAAAGGGAGCAAGCGCAGGCGAGAACATCAAGCAAAGGCATCCACTTCGGTGCAACAAGACCAAGACCAGCCCAACGGCGGGGAGGAAGTCATTGTGGAGCCCAAGCAGGCGTCACCACCAGAGCCTTTGACAGGCGAGGACCAACTTTAGTCAGGATAAGTGTACCTGTTGTTCCCGTTCAAAATGGCCAATTGTTGGCGCCCTTCCCGCTCAATATTTGGGAAGAGGCCCAGGGCCTTTGCCTATAAATAGGACTAGCCACCCCAGGGTAGAGGCATCTGGTATCTGGCATACATCTAGAATAGAGAGAGAGAGATAGAGCGACTGAACTCCTCCTTGCAGTTCGTCGCACCAGCCAACAACAGACCCTCGCGAGGCTGTTCTTCCTTGTATTGTTCATCATCAGCCCAAGAGGCAATCCACCACACCACACACTGGGGTAGGGTATTACACCATAATGGTGGCCTGAACCAGTATAAACCCTATGTCTCTTGTGTTGTTCTTTTCGTAGTTTAGATCCTAGCGATTCGGCGAGGAGCAGGTAGGTAGAGGGCGAAATCCCCGCGCGCACCCCAGTGTTCGAACCTCAAGGGTCTATCGGAACCCGAAATCCGACAGGGGGGTAGGAATGGAGAGGCAAGATCCTAGCTATGGAGTAGTTGTATATGCACGAGGTTTATGAGTTCAGGCCCTTCTCGGAGCAAGTAACAGCCCTACGTCTCGGAGCCCGGAGGCGGTCGACTGGATTATGTGTATATGAGTTACATGGGTGCAAAACCTTTACACTGAGGAGGGGGGGTGGCTTATATAGAGTCCGCCAGACCCCTCCGGCCCTTAGTTATGCAGGGTTTAAGCTACATTAAGATCGGGCGTTACTGGTAACGCCACAAATAAAGTAATATGATGACCATAAAAGCTACTTAATGACAGACCGTTTGCGTGTAGAGTGACTTTAGGTCTCCTGGCGGTCGAGTGGTTGGCTTCATGGTCGAGTGTCTTCGAGTCCGTCGAGTGGAACACTTCTGGGTCGATTGAAAGGTGGTTTCTTCTAGAGATGTCCTTGGGGGGGGTATCTTGGACAGGTCCATGACCCTACCCTAGGTACATAGCTTCATCAGTGTCAACAAGGGCAATGCCACCCCTTCCAACAAAGCCAACGACTTTAACCCTTCTTATGTGTTGTGTCGTGCTAGTGATGGGCATGTTTATGCCAAATTTGTTGGTTGTCCTTATGAGTATATTGAATGGTCTATTTGGGTTCCTAAGACCCTTGTTACTAACATCAAAGGACCCACTACAAAATGGGTACCTAAAAACAAGCATTGATCTCTTGTAGGTGTTTGCTTCCGGTGGGGGATCATGGTTTCTTGATAGTGGAGCCACAAATCATATGACCGGAAGCAAGGACTTGGTGGAGGACGTGCACAAGGTTTCATCTATGCCCACCAATGTCGAGTGGGGTGATGCCTCATCTTATAAGGTATTGGGTCTTGGCAAGGTTGTCATTTCTCATGATCTCACGACCGAGAAAGTCATGCTTGTTGAGTCCTTTGCATACAACTTACTTTTCGTTCGTCAACTTGCACTTATGGGTTTGTTGAGCATATCGAGAACGGTCTATATGTGATTAACTTTTCGGAGCGACCCACTAAGACCGCGACATGCCTAATGGCTAAAGTTGACGTGGGATGGCTTTGGCATCGCCGTTTAACCCACGTCAATATGAGATCGTTGCAAAGTCTTCTCAAGGGGGACCATGTTCGCAGTCTAACAAATGTTAGTTTTGCCAAAGATCATGCTTGCAGTGCTTGTATTGAAGGAAAGCTACATGAGAAGGCTCACCCTCCCACGACTATCATCTACTCGAAAAGGCCCTTGGAGCTCCTTCACATGGATCTTTTTGGGCCACCACCCTTTGATAGTGTTGGGGGTAGAAAGTATTGCTAGGTGATTGTGGATGATTATTCAAGATACACTTGGGTATATTTATTCAAGAGGAAGAGTGAGACCCAACAAACCGTCATCGATTTTGCAAATGAAGCTCAACGTCAACACAATGCAAAGATCTTGATGATAAGAAGTGACAACTGCACTGAGTTCAAGAACTACACCTTGGATGAGTTTCTTAGTGATGAGGGAATCAAGCATTAGTATTCCACACCTTACACTCCTCAACAAAATGGTGTAGCAGAGAGGAATAACCGGACGTTGATGGATGCGGGAAGACCATGATGGCGGAGTTCAAGTCTCGATACAACTTTTGGGCCGAAGCCATCAACACCGCTTGTCATGCATCCAATTGGCTCTATCTCCGCAAAGGCTTGAACAGACTCCTTGCGAGATACTCACCGGCAACAAGCCCAACCTCAAGTACTTCCGGGTGTTCGGGTGTAAGTGTTTCATTTTCAAGAAAGGTGTTCGTTTTTCTAAATTTGAGGCTAGAGCTCATGAGGGCATATTTGTTGGTTATGCTACAAACTCTCATGCTTACCGTGTCCTCAACAAGTCCATGGGACTCATTGAGGAGACGTGTAACGTGGAGTTTGACGAGAATAACGGCTCCCAAGTGGAACAAAGTGGTACTTGTGATGTAGGTGATGAAATTCCTCCTCAAGCCATAAGAAGAATGGATGTTGGTCATATCCTACCCCTTGTGGCCGAAGGTGAAGGACAATGTTCCACTCAAGTGGAACCATCACCAGCCCAAGACCCACACGCTTCCGAAGAACAAAGTGAAGGCCCTCAACCAAGTGAACAAGATCAAGGGCAAGATCAATCTCAAGATGGTGGTGAACCACAAAATGGTACCCAAAGGTCAAGTTCTTCCTCCCGAGCAAGTTCAAGATTAAGAGCAAGCTCAAGATCAAGAACAAGCTCAAGACGACGCTCAAGATGATCAAGTTACCGCTCCTCAACTCTCTCTTGAGGAGGAATTGGAGAGTCGTGCCGCCAAGATTGCATCCAAGCTCACTACCAAAGATCATCTCATGAATAATGTGCTTGGAAGCTTAAGAAAGGGGGTAAGCACTTGTAGACAATTAGCAAACTATTGTGAACATCACGCATTTGTTTCTTGTGTTGAACCCCCAAAGGTCTATGAGGTGCTCGAGGATCCGGATTGGCTTAATTCCATGCATGAAGAACTCAACAACTTCGAGCATAACAAGGTGTGGAGATTGGTGCCAAGGCCAACCGGGAACCATAATGTCATTGGAACCAAGTGGATATTCAAGAACAAGCAAGATGCTCATGGGATTATCATTCGCCAACAAGGCTCGTTTGGTAGCACAAGGCTACTCCCAAGTCGAGGGTATCGACTAGGTGAAACCTTTCCTTCCGTTGCTCGACTTGAATCTATTCGTTTGTTGATTGCTTATGCTTCTAATCATAACTTCAAGTTGCAACAAATGGATGTGAAGAGTGCTTTTCTTAATGTTCCTATTAATGAGTTAGTGTATGTCAAACAACCCCCGGGGTTTGAGGATCCCAAGTTCCCCAATCATGTGTACCAACTCGATAAGGCACTCTATGGCCTTAAACAAGCCCCACGTGTGTGGTATGAGCACCTTACCGAGTTGTTGCAAGATTGTGGGTTTGAAATTGGGAAAATTGACCCCACTCTTTTTACTAAGAAGGTCAAAGGGGAGTTGTTTGTATGCCAACTATATGTTGATGATATTATCTTTGGTTCTCCTAACAAAGCTTTCAATGAGGAGTTTGCCGCTCTCATGACCTCGAAGTTCAAGATGTCCATGATGGGAGAGTTGAAGTTCTTTCTCGGGTTTGAAATCAAACAAAGAAGAGAAGGTACCTTCATCAACCAAGCCAAATACACTCAAGACATGCTCAAGAGGTTCAAGCTAAGTGATGTCAAGCCGGCTTCCATTCCAATGCCCGTCAAATGCCAACTTGACATTGATCCCAATGGTAAAGCAATGGATCAAAAGGTATATCATTCCATGATTGGCTCCTTGCTTTACCTTTGTGCATCTAGACCGGATATCATGTTGAGTGTGGGAATTTGTGCATGGTTTCAAGCCACACCTAAGGAAAGCCACTATGTGGCGGTCAAGCGAATCTTTCGATATTTGGCTCGTACCCCAAACTTTGGCTTATGGTACCCAAGAGGAGCTAATTCAACCTGATGGGCTATTCGGACTCGGATTGGGCGGGAGACAAAGTGGATAGGAAGTCAACTTCCGGAGGGTGCCAATTTCTTGGTTGCCCTTTGGTGAGTTGGTCTTCTAAGAAGCAAAGTTGTGTGTCTCTCTCGTCCACCGAAGCGGAGTATGTGGCCGCCGGTAGTTGTTGTGCTCAACTTCTATGGATGAGGCAAACTTTAAAGTATTACAGTGTCGTTTGTGACAAAGTGCCTCTTTGGTGTGACAATGAAAGTGCCATCAAGATTTCTCTCAACCCGGTGCAACACTTCAAGAGAAGCATATTGAGATTCAGTATCACTTCATCCAGGATCACATTAGGCGAGGGGAAATCGAGCTCAAATATGTCAACACTCATGATAACCTTGCAGATATTTTCACAAATCCCTTGGATGAAGCAAGATTCCGCGAGTTAAGGCATGAGCTAAATATCATTCATTTGAGCAATGTGGCTTGAACCTTTGCACACCCCACCATACTCATCTTGATGTCTTGTTTAGGTGTAGGCATGCACATAGGGGGACTGTTGTTGTCTCAATGAACTCTCCCTCCCCCCATCATGCATAAATTGATCAACTCTTTCACATTAGCCATTTTTATGGTACTTGTGCTTCAAAGACGAGTTTTGGTCATGGGCCCAAGGATAATTCTTCGTGGTGCCATACCAATTGACTCAAACATAGGTGGCTCTGGCCACCGCCCTCTCTCCTTGAGAGGCTTTGGTTTGCGTTTGGTACTCATTGTCTTTTGCCTTTCTTTTGAGCCGTGTTTGTGTTTGAGTTGCCTCTTGAGTGCTTGTGTGCATGTTTGGTTGCTTGAAGTGTGCATTGCAAAGGCCGTGTTTTTCTATTTTTGTCAAAACTTGCACTTTCTTGGGCATACGGTACTACCATGGCTAGACACGGTAATACCACAGGAGGTGGGTGGCATCTGTGCTTGCGCAGCTGCAACCCCAACATGGTACTACCGCTTCCAGCACGGCAGTAATTTTTTACTGCTACTGGAAGAGTGGTACTACCGCCCTATGTGCGGTACTTCTGCCTGGGCGGTACTACCGCAATGAACCGCAGTACTACCGCTATCGAAAGCGCGTGGGGGTTAGGAGCGGGCAGGGGGAGTTCAACTCCCCCATACCCATTCATCTCTTCCCCTCACTTCTTCTTCTCTCTCTCTCTCCTGCCTAAGAATGGCGCCGGAGGACCTCGCCGGATCTTTGTCTCCGGCCGCTCTCCTCGCATTCTGACCGGTGGTATCAATCCCCACCTCGCGCGCTTGCCATGGAACTCGGTATCTCCCTTAATCCCTCTCTCTTTTCCCCGTTGTTGTGTTTCTAGGTTTTGGGAGATGCAGGTGTAGTTCTTCTGATTTTTGGCTAAATCTTTGCAAGAGGAGATTGTTGGAGAGTGCTAGTGCGGTAGAGATGCTATTTGGTATGACGCAACAGTGTAGTTTTGATCAGCGGCAGTACCGATCTTCTTTTACGGATGTTACTAGATTCGTTCTTGATTGTTCTTGCGAGATGTTGTTCTGTGCGGTACTACCGCTCCCCCTGGAGCGGTACTACCGCTTGCTCATGCGAGAACCGCCTTGTGTGGTACTATTGCTCCACTGGAGCGGTACTACCGCCCGGTGCACGGAAGTAAAATTTTACTTCCGCTCCAGGCGTGGTACTACTGTGCCATCCCGATACTGCACTACTGCCGCTAGAGCGGATGCAAAGTTGTACGTCCGCATCCTGGCCCGATACTACCGTTGAGTTAAAAATTACTTTGTATTATCCACCCAATCTCATTTTTACTTGTTTCGTTTGGTTTTGGCCTTGGTCTTTGCAATAATCTTCTCACTCTTCTCGTGTGTTTGGGTTTGTGTGTCTTAGGTGGTGGCTCCAGTTCCAATGCAAGGCACTTGAATCCAGCCGTGACACAAGCTCCAAGCGGCTTTGAAATCAAGAAGTTCCTGAGGGCTCCAGTGCCCCACAATGCAATGTCAAGCACACAGCTAACAAGCACAAGGAGCCAACTGTCAGCATGGATGAAATGCCTCAAGGGGAGTTTCTGATTCGAAGGAATCTCAACCCCTATGTCAAGCCTAGAGAACTCAGCAGAGGCAATGATTTGTTTTGGACCAAGCAGCAGAATCTCATGTTCTTAGATGTGATCAAGGGCAAGAAGAACACCTATGTGCCAGTCCAGTGGATTGACATGGACTATCTGAAGAAGCACCGTGGATTCTGGTGAGGCTCTGGATTTTGTGGAGCAATTTGGCATTGGGGACATCATCACCTTCCATCTTGACTTTGACCCGGAGCTGGTGGCTCAGTTCTTTGCTTCTGTCCACTTCCACACGATGAATAGCAGACCATGACTTGGATGACGAATGGCAAGAGGATGTCTGCTGAGTGGAAGGAGTTCATGGCTATGTTGAGCATTCGTGATGAGGGGCTTGATGTGCCCGTTGGTGCCCGCCCACATGCCAACCCAGAGTCTCCAAACGAGGATAAGCTTCAACGTTTTCTTGTTGAGAAGACCCTCCCTAGTGGCAAGAAGTCCTTTGTGCTGAATCCATTTCTTGACATCATGCACATGATCTTCCGCAACTCACTTTTTCCTCGCATAGGTGACAAGGACAAGGTGCACTCTTATCTCGTGGACATGATGCTCATGTGTGAGGAAGCGCGTCGCCATCAGGCTCTGCGTCTTGATGTCTCTCATATCATCTGGAGTGAGCTTCAAATTGTGGTGTTCCATCGGAAGGTGCCCATCTATGGCCCCTACTTGTTCCTCTTGATCTCGAAGACTTGGGAGAAGCTCTTTCCGGATGATGAGTTCCTTGCTCCCAACTGGATTCGCCATGAGCTCATCAAGCTGCGCCAGAAGAACAAGTGGGCTAATGCCACTACCCGGGCTGAGGCTGAGGCTGCACAGATGGATGTTGATGGGGATGAGTTTGAGGAGGAGGTGGCTGAGGACATTTCTGAGGAGTACGCTCCTCCCTCTGTTGAGCCATCTTGGGTTAAGAAGCTCAAGGCCAAGATGAAGGCTCTGTTCTGCCTGCAGGCCAAGGGTCAGTACCAGGCTCATGTGAATGCCAAGATGGACCGTCGTCGCGACAAGACTATTGTGAGGCAGGTTGGTCTTGAGGTTGAGAGTGGCTCCGAGGAGAGGATCACAGACGAGGAACCATGGATCAGATAGAACTGCCGGTGGAATGAGTCTGAGGAGGATACTGGAGTTCGCTCTTCATCCCGTGCTGCAGAGGAGTCTGAGGAGGAGGAACATGATTGGTGATGCCTCGGAGTTCTACCACCATCTGTGTCATAGGTGCCCTCTCCGCCTTTTTGGTGTCTCGATGCCAAAGAGGGAGAGAGTGTAGGATTTGCGAGTCTTGTGTCACTTTGCTTTCGTTCCGTTGAACCTTCGTTCCTTTGGTTTGTTGGTTTGTGGTTGTATTCGTGTGAGACCAGGAGACTATAATATGGTGTGAGACATATGCCCTCAAGCTTTTCTTATTGTCTAGTATGTTTAGTAGATTGTGAGCTTATGCTATCTTGTGCCCTTTACTTCATGCTCACTTACTTTACCTTGCCTCCATGCTTATTGTCACTTATATTGTTGCAAGTTTTGCCTTGCCTATAAAATATAGGGGGGGTTGATCCTAGTATGTGTGTTGTGTAGTCAAAAGCATATCTATAGAGTGCACACATCGAGGGGGAGCCTGTCTATATTTTATAGAAGTTGGGGTTTGCTTATGTTCATTTTATATTCTTATGTGCAAATCCCGTATTGTCATCAATCCACCAAAAGGGGGAGATTGTAAGGGCATATTTCTGTTGGGGAACGTAGTAATTTCAAAATTTTCCTACGATCATGCAAGATCTATATAGGAGATGCATAACAACGAGAGGGGAGAGTGTGTCCACGTACCCTCGTAGACCGAAAGCGGAAGCGTTTAGTAATGCGGTTGATGTAGTCGAACGTCTTCACGATCCAACCGATCCAAGTACCGAACGTACGACACCTCCGCGTTCAGCACACGTTACGTCCCTCGTGCTCTTGATCCAGTTGAGGACGAGGGTGAGTTCTATCAGCAGGACGGTGTGGCGACGATGATGATGATGTTATCGGCGCAGGGTTTCGCCTAAGCACTACGACAATATGATCGAGGTGTGTAACTGTGGAGGGGGGCACCACACACGGCTAAGGCAAAACTTGGTGTGTTCTAGGGTGCCCTTGCCCCCGTATATAAAGGAGGGAGGAGGAGGAGTCCGGCCCTAGAGGGGGCGCGCCAAAGGGGGGAGTCCTACTTGGACTCCCGGTCCAAGTAGGATTTGCCCCCCTTTCCTATTCCAACTAGGAGAAGGGGGGAAGGGGGAAGAGCGGAGAAGGAAGGAGGGGGGCGCTGCCCCCTCCTAGTCCAATTCGGACCAACCCATGGGGGGGGGGATGCGCGGCCACCCCTTGAGGCCCTTCTCTCCTTTCCCCTAAAGCCCATTAAGGCCCATTACTCTCCCGGGGGGTTTTGGTAACCTCCCGGTACTCCGAAAAATGCCCAAACTTCTCCGGAACCTTTCCGATGTTCGAATATAGCGTTCCAATATATCAATATTTATGTCTTGACCATTTCGAGACTCCTCGTCACGTCTGTGATCTCATCCGAGACTCCGAACAAACTTTGGTCATCAAAACACATAACTCATAATACAAATCGTCATCGAACGTTAAGCGTGCGGACCCTACGGGTTCGAGAACTCTGTAGACATGACTAAGACGCATATACGATCAATAACCAATAGCAGAACCTGGATGCTCATATTGGCTCCTACATATTCTACGAAGATCTTTATCGATCAAACCGCATAACAACATGTGTTGTCCCCTTTGTCATCGATATGTTACTTGCCTGAGATTTGATCGTCGGTATCATCATACCTAGTTCAACCTCGTTACCAGAAAGTCTCTTTACTTGTTCCATAATGCTTCATCCCACAACTAACTCATTAGTCACATTTCTTGCAAGGCTTATAGTGATGACCATTACCGAGAGGGCCCATAGATACCTCCTCAAAACACGGAGCGACAAATCCTAATCTCGATCTATGCCGACCAAACAAACACCATCGGAGACACCTATAGAGCATCTTTATGATCACCCATTTACGTTGTGACGTTTGATAGCACACAAGGTGTTCCTCCAGTATTCGGGAGTTACATAATATCATAGTCTGAGGAACATGTATAAGTCATGAAGAAAGCAGTAGCAATGAAACTGTAACGATCATAATGCTAAGCTAACAGATGGGTCTTGTCCATCAAATCATTCTCCTAATGATGTTACCCCATTCATGAAATGACAACACATGTCCATGGTTAGGAAACATAACCATCTTTGATTAACGAGCTAGTCAAGTAGAGGCATACTAGGGACACTTTGTTTTGTCTATGTATTCACACATGTATCAAGTTTCCGGTTAATACAATTCTAGCATGAGTAATAAACATTTATCATGTTATAAGGAAATATAAAATAACAACTTTATTATTGCCTCTAGGGCATATTTCCTTCAGTCTCCCACTTGCACTAGAGTCAATAATCTAGTTCACATCACCATGTGATTTAACACCAATAGTTCACATCTATATGAGATTAACACCCATAGTTCACATCTCCATGTGACCAACAACCAAAGGGTTTACTGGAGCCAATAATCTAGTTCACATCACTATGTGATTAACACCCAAAGAGTACTAAGGTGTGATCATGTTTTGCTTGTGAGAGAAGTTTAGTTAACGGGTCTGCTAAATTCAGTGCCATATGTATTTTGCAAATTTTTTATGTCTATAATGCTCTGCATAGAGCTAATCTAGCTAATTGCTCCCACTTTCAATATGTATCCAGATTGAGACTCAGAATCATCCGGATTGGTGTAAAACTTACATTGATGTAACTCTTTACGACAGACTCTTTATCACCTCCATAACCGAGAAATACTTCCTTAGTCCTCTTAGGTAACTAAGGATAACTTTGACTGTTATACAGTGATCCGCTCCTGGATCACTATCGTACCCCCTTGCCAAACTCATAGCAAGGCATACAACTAGTCTGGTACATAGCTTGGCATACTTTATAGAACCTATGACTAGGCATAGGGAATGCCTTTCATTCTCTTGCTATCTTCTGCCGTGGTCGGGCTTTGAGTCTTACTCAACTTTACACCTTGTAATACAAGCAAGAACTCCTTCTTCGACTGCTCTATTTTGAACTCTTTCTAAATCTTGTCGAGGTATGTACTCATTGAAAAATCTTATCAAGCGTCTTGATCTATCTCTATATATCTTGATGCCCATTATGTAAGCAGCTTCACCGAGGTCTTTCTTTGAAAATTTCCTTTCAAACTCTCCTTTATGCTTTCCAGAAAATTCTACATTATTTTTGATCAACAATATGTTATTCACATATACTTATCAGAAAGGTTGTAGTGATCCCACTCACTTTCTTGTAAATACAGGCTTCACCGCAAGTCTCTGTAAAACTATATGCTTTGATCAACTCATCAAATTGTATATTCCAACCCCGAGATGCTTGCACCAGTCCACAGATGGATCGCTGGAGCTCGCACACTTTATTAGCACCTTTAGGATTGACAAAACCTTCTGGTTGCATCATATACAACTCTCCTTAGAGATATCCATTTAAGGAATGCAGCTTTGACATCCATTTGCCAGATTTCATAAAATATGGCAATTGCTAACATGATTCGGATGGACTTAAGCATTGCTACGGTCGAGAAAATCTCATTGTAGTCAACATCTTGAACTTGTCGAAAACCCTTTTGCGACTAGTCGAGTTTTGTAGATAGTAACACTACCATTAGCGCCCGTCTTCCTCTTGAAGATTCATTTATTTTCTATAGCTTACCGATCATCAGGTAAGTCCACCAAAGTCCACACTTTGTTCTCATACATGGATCCCATCTCAGATTTCATGACCTCAAGTCATTTCGCGGAATCTGGGATCATCATCGCTTCCTCATAGTTCGTAGGTTCATCATGGTTTAGTAACATGACTTACAGAATAGGATTACCATACCACTCTGGTGCGGACTGTACTCTTGTTAACCTATGATTAGCTTCCTCACTAATTGGTGTAGGAATCACTGGAACTGATTTCTTGTGATGAACTACTTTCCAATTCGGGAGAAGGTACAATTACCTCATCAAGTTCTACTTTCCTCCCACTCACTTATTTTGAGAGAAACTCCTTCTCTAGAAAGGATCCATTCTTAGCAACGAATATCTTGCCTTCGGATTTGTGATAAAAGGTATACCCAATAGTTTCTTTTGGTATCCTATGAAGACGGATTTCTCCGATTTGGGTTCGAGCTTGTCAGGTTGAAGCTTTTCATATAAGCATCGCAGCCCCAAACTTTAAGAAACGACAGCTTAGGTTTCTTGCCAAACCATAGTTCATACGGTGTCGTCTCAATGGATTTTGACAGTGCCCTATTTAAAGTGAATACAGTTGTCTCTAATGCATAACCCCAAAACGATAGCGGTAAACCAGTAAGAGACATCATAGATCACACCATATCCAATAAAGTATGGTTATGACGTTCGGACACACCATTACGCTATGGTGTTCCAGGTGGCGTGAGTTGCGAAACTATTCCATATTGTTTGAAATGAAGACCAAACTCATAACTCAAATATTCTCCTCCACGATCAGATCATAGGAACTTTATTTTCTTGCTACAATGATTTTCCACTTCACTTTGAAATTCTTTGAACTTTTCAAACGTTTCAGACTTATGCTTCATTAAGTAGATATACCCATATCTGCTCAAATCATCTGTGAAGGTAAGAAAATAACGATACCCGCCACGAGCCTCAACACTCATTGGACCGCATACATCAATATGTATTATTTCCCATAAGTTAGTAGCTCATTCCATTGTTCCAGAGAACGGAGTTTTAGTCATCTTGCCCATAAGGCATGGTTCGCAAGTATCAAATGATTCATAATCAAGTGATTCCAAAAGTCCATCTTTATGGAGTTTCTTCATGTGCTTTACACCGATATGACCGAAATGGCAATGTCAGAAATAAGTTGCACTATCATTATCAACTTTGCATCTTTTGGCATCAATATTATGAATATGGGTATCACTACGATCGAGATTCAACAAACCAACAACATTGGGTGTATGACCATAGAAGGTTTTATTCATGTAAACAGAATAACAATTATTCTCTGTATTTAAATGAATAACCGTATTGCAATAAACATGATCTAATCATATTTATGCTCAACGCAAACACCAAATAACATTTATTTAGGTTCAACACTAATCCCGAAAGTATAAGGAGTCTGTGATGATGATCATATCAATCTTGGAACCACTTCCAACACACATCGTCACCTCACCCTCAACTAGTCTCTGTTTATTCTGTAACTCCTATTTCGAGTTACTTAATCTTAGCAACCGAAGAAGTATCAAATACCCAGGGGCTACTATGAACTAGTAAGGTACACATCAATAACGTGTATATCAAATATACCTTTGTTCACTTTGCCATCCTTCTTATCCGCCAAATATTTGGGGCAGTTCCACTTCCAGTGACCATTTCCTTTGCAGTAGAAGCACTCAGTTTCAGGCTTAGGTCCAGCTTTGGGCTTCTTCATGGGAGTGACAACTTGCTTGCCATTCTTCTTGAAGTTCCCTTTCTTTCCCTTTGCCCTTTTCTTGAAAGTAGTGGTCTTGTTTAATCATCAACACTTGATGCTCTTTCTTGTTTTCTACCTTTGTTGATTTCAGTATCACGAAGAGGTCAGGAATCATTTTCGTCATCCCATGCATACTATAGTTCATCACGAAGTTCCAGTAACTTGGTGATGGTGACTAGAGAACTCTGTCAATCACTATATTACCTGGAAGATTAACTCCCACTTGATTCAACTGATTGTAGTACCTTGACATTCTGAGCACATGCTCACTAGTTGAGCAATTCTCCTCCATCTTTTAGGCAAAGTACTTGTCAGAATTCTCATACCTCTTGACACGGGCATTAGTCTGAAATACCAATTTCTTCTCTTGGAACATCTTATATGCTCCGTGACATTTCAAAACGTTTTTGAAGTCCGAATTATAAGTCGTAAAGCATGGTGCACTAAACTATCAAGTACTCATCATATTGAGCTATCCAAACATTCATAACGTCTGCATCTGCTCCTGCAATAGGTCTGTCACCTAGCGGTGCATCGAGGACATAATTCTTTTGTGCAGCATTGAGGATAAATCTTAGATCATGGACCCAGTCCTCATCATTGCTACTATCATCTTTCAACTTAGTTTTCTCTAGGAACATACAAAAACATAGGGAAGCTATAACGCGAGCTATTGATCTACAACATAATTTGCAAAATACTATCAGGACTAAGTTCATGATAAATTAAAGTTCAATTAATCATATTACTTAAGAACTCCCACTTAGATAGACATCCCTCTAGTCATCTAAATGATCACGTGATCCAAATCAACTAAACCATGTCCAATCATCACATGAGATGGAGTAGTTTTCAATGTGAACATCACTATGTTGATCATATCTACTATATGATTCACACTCGACCTTTCGGTCTCCAGTGTTCCGAGGCCATATCTGCATATGCTAGGCTCGTCAAGTTTAACCCGAGTATTCTGTGTGTGCAAAACTGGCTTGCACCCATTGTATGTGAACGTAGAGCTTATCACACCCGATCATCACGTGGTGTCTCGGCATGACGAATTGTAGCAACAGTGCATGCTCACGGAGAACATTTATACCTTGAAATTTAGTAAGGGATCATCTTATAATGCTACCGCCGTACTAATCAAAATAAGATGCATAAAAGATAAACATCACATGCAATCAAAATATGTGACATGATATGGCCATCATCATCTTGTGCTCATGATCTCCATCACCAAAGCATCATCATGATCTCCATCAACACCGGCGCGACACCTTGATCTCCATCGTAGCATTGTTGTCGTCTCGCCAATTATTGCTTCTACGACTGTCGCTACCGCTTAGTGATAAAGTAAAACAATTACATGGCGATTGCATTGCATACAAGAAAGCGACAACTATATGGCTCCTGCCAGTTGCCGATAACTCTGCTACAAAACATGATCATCTCATACAACAATTTATATCACATCATGTCTTGACCATATCACATCACATCAAGCCCTGCAAAAACAAGTTAGACGTCCTCTACTTTGTTGTTGCAAGTTTTACGTGGCTGCTACGGGCTTCTAGCAAGAACCGTTCTTACCTAGCATCAAAACCACAACGATTTTTCATCAAGTGAGTTGTTTTAACCTTCAACAAGGACCGGTCGTAGTCAAACTCGATTCAACTAAAGTTGGAGAAATAGACCCCGCCAGCCACATATGTTCAAAAGCACGTCGGTAGGACCAGTCTCATGAACGCGGTCATGTAATGTCGGTCCGGGCCGCTTCATCCAACAATACCGCCGAATCAAAGTAAGACGTTGGTGGTAAGCAGTATGACTATTATTGCCCAACACTCTTTGTGTTCTATTCGTGCATAAAACATCTACGCATAGACCTGGCTCAGATGCCACTATTGGGGAACATAGTAATTTCAAATTTTTCCTATGACCACGCAAGATCTATCTAGGAGATGCATAGAAACAACAGAGGAGAGTGTGTCCACGTACCCTCGTAGACCAAAAACGGAAGCGTTTAGTAACGTGGTTGATGTAGTCGAACGTCTTCGCGATCTAACCTATCCTAGTACCGAACGTACAACACCTCCGCGTTCAGCACACATTCAGCTCGATGATGTCCCTCGTGCTCTTGATCCAGTTGAGAACGAGGGTGAGTTCCGTCAGCACGACGGTGTGGCGATGGTGATGATGATGTTACCGACACAGGGCTTCGCCTAAGCACTATGGCGATATGATGGAGGTGTGTAACTATGGAGGCGGCACCGCACACGGCCAAGGCAAAACTTGGTGTGTTCTAGGGTGCCCCTGCCCCCGTATATAAAGGAGGGAGGAGGAGGAGGCCGGCCCTAGAGGGGGCGCGCCAAGGGGGGGAGTCCTACTTGGACTCCCGGTCCAAGTAGGATTCGCCCCCCCTTTCCTATCCCAACTAGGAGAAGGAGGGAAGGGGGAAGAGGGGAGAAGGAAGGAGGGGGCGCCGCCTCCTCCTAATCCAATTCAGACCAGCCCATGGGGGGGCGCATGGCCACCCCTTTAGGACCTTCTCTCCTTTCCCCTAAAGCCCATTAAGGCCCATTACTCTTCCGGGGGGTTCCGGTAACCCCCCCGGTACTCCGAAAAATACTCGAACTTCTCCGGAACCATTCCAATGTCTGAATATAGCCTTCCAATATATGAATCTTTATGCCTCGACCATTTCAAGACTCCTCGTCATGTCCGTGATCTCATCCGAGACTCCGAACAAACTTCGGTCATCAAACCACATAACTCATAATACAAATCATCATCGAACGTTAAGCATGCGGACCCTACGGGTTCGAGAACTATGTAGACATGACTGAGACACATCTCCGATCAATAACCAATAGCGGAACCTAGATGCTCATATTGGCTCCTATGTATTGTACGAAGATCTTTATCGGTCAAACTGCATAACAACATAAGTTGCTCCCTTTGTTATCGGTATGTTACTTGCCTGAGATTCGATCGTCGGTATCATCATACCTAGTTCAATCTCGTTACCGGCAAGTCTCTTTACTCGTTCCGTAATGCTTCATCCCGCAACTAACTCATTAGTCACATTTCTTGCAAGGCTTATAGTGATGATCATTACCGAGAGGGCCCAGAGATACCTCTCCAAAACACAGAGTGACAAATCCTAATCTCAATCTATGCAAACCCAACAAACACCTTCAGAGACACCTGTAGAGCATATTTATGATCACCCATTTACATTGTGATGTTTGATAGCACACAAGGTGTTCCTCCGATATTTGGGAGTTGCATAATCTCATAGTCAGAGGAACATGTATAAGTCATGAAGAAAGCAATAGCAATGAAACTGTAACGATCATAATGCTAAGCTAATGGATGGGTCTTGTCCATCACATCATTCTCCTAATGGTGTGATCCCGTTCATCAAATGACAACACATGTCCATGGTTAGGAAACATAGCCATCTTTGATTAACGAGCTAGTCAAGTAGAGGCATACTAGGGACACTTTGTTTTGTCTATGTATTCACACATCTATCAAGTTTCCGGTTAATACAATTCTAGCATGAATAATAAACATTTATCATGATATAAGGAAATATAAAGTAACAACTTTAATATTGCCTCTAGGGCATATTTCCTTCAATTTCTCCCTATGTAGTTTTGGTGATTGATGACAATGCATTTGCGGACTAATCATGTGCATTGAGCATTCCAGAGATCTCATGTCTAGGCACAGGACGGTTCAGTGCCCCTTGGAGCCTATCGAAGACGGGGTTTTATACATTTCTTTTCGGTGGATCTGAGTCGTAGGAAAGCCGTACTATTAAGAGGGGGTCTGCTTCAGAAAGGTTAGGGTGGAATCTACACGTACACATCTATTCCTTTCCACCACCTTTCCTTCGCTTCTTTGGAGCACCGGTCGTTTACCCTTGTCTATGTGAAGATGAAGGCCTCCAAGTGTCCTAGGTTCTGTGGCGTGCGGTAGTACTTCTCAAGGGAGCAATAGTACCACAGCTGTCCACGGTAGTACCGCCAAGGGAAGCGGTAGTACCGTGATGTGCGGTAGTACCGCTCCTCCCGAGCGGTTGTACCGTGGCCTCTAGCCTAGAATGCTAGCACGCACGGAAGTAGGTGCAGAAGTCATTTTTTACTTCCACGCCCTACGCGGTAGTATCGCTCCCTGGGAACGGTAGCACCGTGCCGAATTTTTGCACAGACCGAAACTCAGCGGAAGTGGCCATAGATGTAATTTTATTAGTCCGTGCCTCCCCAGCCTAGTTGAACCCTGCCTTGTGGTAGTACCACAAGGGCGCATGATAGTACCGCTCCGGCGGTTCTACCGCTCATTGCTATATGCAACAGGGCCTCGTCTGGTCTCTGTCGCGTGAGTGGTAGTACCGCACGGTCTAGCGGTAGTACCGCAAGCCCTTGCGGTAGTACCGCGTGTCTGTGTCGTAGTACCGCATGTTGCGGGCTGAATAAGTGGGTAACGGTTGGATCTTTTCCCCCACTATGTAAAGGATGTCTTCTTCGCCAAGTTGATTACCTCTTCTCTCCCCAAGCTCCATTGTTGGCCAAAGCTCCATTTTCACGCGATCTCTCTCCCTAGCCAATGAAACTTGTTGATTTTCTAGGGATTGGTTGAGAAGGCCCTGATCTACACTTCCACCAAGATAAATTTGATTCCCCCCACTAATCCCTTGCGGGTCTTGTTACTCTTAGGGGTTTGAGCACCCTGGACGACTGAGGTCACCTCGGAGCCATATTCCATTGTGGCGAAGCTTCGTGGTGTCGTTGGGGGCCTCCAATTAAGTTGTGGAGATAGCCCCAACCTTGTTCGTAAAGGTTCGGTCGCTGCCATGAAGGGCACCAATAGTGGAATCACGATATCTCGCATTGTGTGAGGGCGTGAGGAGAATACAGTGGCCCTAGTGGCTTATTGGGGAGCATCGTGCCTCCACACTGCTCCAACTGAGACATACTTCCTCTCAGAGGGAAGGAACTTTGGTAACACTTCCTCATCTCCACCGACTCCACTCTTGGTTATATCTTACCTTTACTTGTGCAAGCTTATATTGTGTTGTATCCCTTACTTGCTTGTGTGCTTGTTGTTGGTGCATCATATAGGTTGCTCACCTAGTTGCATATCTAGACAACCTACTTTGATGCTAAGTTTAATTTGGTAAAGAAAAGCTAAAAATTGTTAGTTGCCTATTCAACCCCTATAGTCAACTATTTTGATCCTTTCACTTGTGACCCCGTAGGTTCGGTAAATCATAGACATGAACGAAACCCCTTTGTTCAATGACCAATAGCGGAACTGTGGGCATCCATATCAGTCCCTATGATTACATGAATGATATTCAAGTGAACCTTTGGTTATCATGTGATGGCCCCTTTGCTTCACGATACTTTACAAAACCCAGTGTGCATTGGCATCCTCCAGAGTCATCACCATGCTCACTACATGTTGCTCCCGTTACTAGTTTTGTTCTTCTTTCTCTTTGATGTATTCCGGCATCCCCGTGAATTAGTAACCTATGTCTGGCCAGACGATGATGGATGCCGTCACACCGAGAGGGACCTAAGAATATCTCTCCTCCGTCGGAGGAGCAAATCCCATTCTCGAGCTATCCGATCACTTGTCAAACTTTCCGGTGAGCCTGAAAGTTGTCATTATGATTACCTTGTTATAGATGGCATTTGAGCAACCCCAAAGCCCATCGTCTGGTAGAAAGTTACTGAGACACTCATGGTCTGAGGAACTAAAACACATGCTAACACTCCGTGTTATAACAGATGATTTCAGACGGTATAATCACATACTATAACAGACAAGTATTGGGTCGATTCAATATGACCGTTCTTCTAATTTAATACCCTCAATGTTGTTTTAGGACTACCGTTACATTTAATGATATCCTAAGATCCCGAAAATGTGATCACCAACAACACTTGAGCCAGTCTTAGAGGCGGGACTGGGAACCTATTTTATTCCGTTTATCATTCCACACGTGCATATGAGTTTTCCACTAAATCGCATATTCCAGGATCATAGCAGTTATATCATGGAATATAAACTCTTAACTATGAATATGGAAATATAATAATACAATATTATTGCCTCTAGGGCATATTTCCAACAATAGACAATGGGGAATGGAACATTAATATGATTAACTTGCACTTTTGTTGAACCTGTTGTGAGTGTAATATGCAGAATCCTCCTCTATCGTTAGCTGAGGACTTGTGGGCGTGGAATATATAAATACATGGTAATTTCACGATAAGGTTTGTTTATAGACTCTTGAGGTCAAGAAATGTTTACACGAGCTCAACATCAGTCAAACAAATGCCTAGAAGAAAAGGTGGAGACTTGAGGTCCCTCCTAACTTTTGGTGGAGCATAATTCCTAACTTCATTCCTTGCCATGAAGTGTTGAAGAGAAGGCATATGGAGGTGATCTATTTTTGTGAGAGTGGTGGACAGTATGAAACCACAATGCATGCAATTTAATTGTACTTGGGCCTGACCTTTTCAGGAAGAGATAAAATCTCTAACTGGATTTAAAATTCCCAATCTCCACTTGTAGTCATGGTTCTTTGATTTAGTTGATGGAACTAAGGTCTTCTAGACGGATGCTTGCGTTGTGTCTTTTTATGTGGTGCATGGGCCATATGGGCTGAGTGAAAGGCAAGAAGACATGGGGAGGCTAGGCGTACCATAGTACAAGCTGTCAAATGGGTTATTGATACGATGATGGACTTAGCCACGACAGGAAAAGAAAGTAAAATGAAGGCTCTGAAGAATGCTAAATGGTCACCTCCTGATAATGGAGTGATAAAGGTGAATGTCGATGCCTCACTCGATGATAACACCAATCAGGGATGTACTGGGTTGGTGATCCACGAAAATTTGGTACTCTACTACATGTGTAAGCCCTTTGGTATGCATATGCAGCAAGCCCTATGGCAATGGAAGGCGAGACGATTCAGAATGGGATGGGGTGACCCTTGTGAGAGGCTTCCATGGAGTTGTTGTTGAGATTGAGGCACAAGTAATCATAAATCTGTTCAAGACAAAAAAATAATCATACCAAGATCGTTGGTCTCTTCATGAGATTAGAGAGCTAATTGGACACTTTGAGAACTTTAGGCTAATTTTCGTATGAAGAGGCACTAATGAGGCGGCTTAATTATGTGCAAAGCAAGCAACAAGTTTTAGGAGGAAACATTCATGATTTAATTACATTGTTGTATTCCTAACTAACACATTGTATCGTGATGTATGCCCAATTAAGTAGGCAATAAAGCTCTTTTACTTGGAAAAAAGATCCATGTCCACGTCCACTCTCACCAGTGGTCAACGAATCCAGAATTAAATGAGGAACATTAGGTGAGCTATCAATTATCGAAGCATGTTCTTCTTTTGACCAGTAATCTTATGGACCGATACTTGCTTGAACCATCCAAATGGAAATTTCTATTTTTCTATAACAAAAGAAACTTGGCTGGTTTTCTCCTGATGTGAGGTGGTAGGAGACTGCCAAATAGATGGTGAGGGTGGGTCAATAAGTCAAAACAGACAACATAGGAGGCTACAAACTACAAGCGAGCATGAAGAGGCATAGAGAATTGAGATAAGCAAGGCTCTTCCACGATCACCAAGCATTGCTACCGATTGATGATGGTAGCTTCACGGACAAATGCTACCTCACGCTACAAAAAAATACACTTCCGTGATGATACGTGTTTGTCACAGTAGGTCGCGTTTTTTGTCATGCATGTACATCCATGACGATTTTATGGCAAAATCAAGATAGTCATACCTGTGCTGTCGTAGAAGTTTTCCATGACATTATGCAGGACCTTGAGAAGAGGTGTCTAGAGGGGGGGGGGTGATTAGACACTAAGTACCAAAGTTGCAATTTTTAAGATCTTTAAGTTTAAGTGGAGTTTAGGCACAAGTTTAACATTAACAATACATAACAAGCAGGCATGCAAAGAGTATGTGAGCAGCGGAAAATAAAGCATGCAACTTGCAAGAATGTAAAGGGAAGGGTTTGGAGGATTCAAACGCATTTGGAGACACGGATGTTTTTGGCGTGGTTCCGATAGGTGGTGCTATCGTACATCCACGTTGATGGAGACTTCAACCCACGAAGGGTAATGGTTGCGCGAGTCCACGGAGGGCTCCACCCACGAAGGGTCCATGAAGAAGCAACCTTGTCTATCCCACCATGGCCATCACCCACGAAGGACTTGCCTCACTAGCGGTAGATCTTCACGAAGTAGGCGATCTCCTTGCCCTTACAAACTCCTTGGTTCAACTCCACAATCTTGTCGGAGGCTCCCAAGTGACACCTAGCCAATCTAGGAGACACCACTCTCCAAGAAGTAACAAATGGTGCGTTGATGATGAACTCCTTGCTCTTGTGCTTCAAATGATAGTCTCCCCAACACTCAACTCTTTCTCATAGGATTTGGATCTGGTGGAAAGAAGATTTGAGTGGAAAGCAACTTGGGGAAGGCTAGAGATCAAGATTCATATGGTAGGAATGGAATATCTTGGCCTCAACACATGAGTAGGTAGTTCTCTCTCAAAAAATGTATGCTGGAAGTGTAGGTTCAGTCTGATGGCTCTCTCCATGAATGAAGAGGAGGTGGAGGTGTATATATAGCCTCCACACAAAATCTAACCGTTACACACAAT
This sequence comes from Triticum dicoccoides, assembly GCF_002162155.2. Taxonomy (NCBI): domain Eukaryota; kingdom Viridiplantae; phylum Streptophyta; class Magnoliopsida; order Poales; family Poaceae; genus Triticum; species Triticum dicoccoides. Next base: position 390,018,895 of record NC_041393.1, on the reverse strand, counting down.
TTACCAAACTCGGTGGGACCGAATCAACAAACTCGGTCGGACCGACTCAACAAATCTAGTAACCGTTAGGATTTTCGGTGGGACCGATATGCAACTCGGTAGGACCGATATGGTTAGGGTTAGGGCATAACGTAATCTTGGTGAGACCGATTACACAAACTCGGTGAGACCGATTTTGGTAATAAGCTTTCCAGAGAGTTGGTCAGGCAAACTCGGTTGGACCGATTACACAAACTCGGTGGGACCGATTTTGGTAATAATTTAACCAGAGAGTTTGCATTGTAATCTCGGTAGTACCGATTGCTCAAACTCGGTGAGACCGATTTTGGTAATGGACATACACAGAGAGATTACAATCCCATCTCGGTGAGACCGAGATCCCTATCGGTGAGACCGATTTGCCTAGGGTTTGTGGCAGTGGCTATGACATCTGAACTCGGTGGCGCCGGATAGAAAGAATCAGTGGGGCCGAGTTTGACTTTAGGTTTAGGACACATGTGTGGAAGTGGGAAAGTAGTTGAGGGTTTTGGAGCATATCACTAAGCACTATGGAGCAAGAAACTCATTAAGCAACACCTCATCCCTTCTTGATAGTATTGGCTTTTCCTATAGACTCAATGTGATCTTGGATCACTAAAATGTAAAATGAAGAGTCTTGAGCTTGAAGCTTGAGCCAATCCTTTGTCCTTAGCATCTTGAAGGAGTTCCCACATTCTTTATTCCATGCCACTCCAGTGTTGAACTTATCTGAAACATACTAGATAAAAGTGTTAGTCCAACAAGAGATATGTTGACATTAATTACCAAAACCACCTAGGGAGCACTTGTGCTTTCAATCTCCCCCTTTTTGGTAATTTATGACAACATACATCAAAGCTTTAGATAAAGATATAAAGAATAGCAAGTAAAGCTTTGGAAAGACATGTAACGAGCATAGGCTCCCCCTACATGTATGCAATCATGTGAATATGGAATATAAAAGCATGTGAGAGCATAAACATGATAGAGTAGGCAATGTGTTACATGTATCTTGGCCATATGCATCAGAGCAAAGAATATTAAAGAAAATACCTTCATGCTCACGAGTCCTTCTTGCAAACAGTATGTACATCAGCAAGAATTCCTCACACACATGATTGTGATGCATATACTTACCTTGTAGTCTTGAGTTGGCTTAGGATAGAATGAACCTGCGTAAACAAGGTTAGATAACATAGATGCACCTACTAGCCAGAGCAAACAAAAGAAACTACAAGAATACCAAGACTGGGATGACATGTAGAGAGTGAGTACTAAGTACCACATTGGATTAGACATGTCCCCAAGAGTAAAGATATGCAATGAATTTAAATGATTTCTTTCCCTTAGATGTCTTGCTTCCCTTGAATTTGTCATGGGATACTGGGAGAAGATAGGGAATAGAACATCAGAGCTGAAACATATGAATGATGAACAGAGCTAATGCAAGCTAATGCAAATAAGCACAAAAGATCATATGAACATGTCTCTCCCCTTAAGAAGACATGTGGCATCTCTCCTCTTGAACACCAAGCATCTGGGATCCTTGAGAAATACTTTCTACTTAAGTATTCTCTCCCCCTGGAGATCTCTCTCTCTCCCCCCCCTAAGGATCTCTCTCCCCCTGCGGAGGTGATATACTCTTTCTCTGATGTGATCTCTCTTTAAATGATAAGCTTTGATGTGATCTCTCTCTCCCCCCTTTGACATCAATTTCCAAGAAGGGATTTCTGGAATCTGTCGAATGGGTTTGGTCCTTGAGTCACAGCACAAAGCAATGTTAAAAATGTGATGCTTGTAGAGGACAAGATTCATTGAGTGGAGCTGGATCAGAAGAAACACAGGATAAATGGCAAATTGTTTTTCCTGTTGAGAAATCAGTGGCACCGAGTGGTATGCTTCGGTTGTACCGAAAGTATTCGGTTGGACCAAAAACAACAAATCGGTGAAACCGAGTTCGTCGCAGAGAAAACACTTGTCACCTCAGCTCACTAGACTAGTAAGATCTCACAATGATTTGCAAGGAATTTACTTAATGATGTGCAATGAATTGGAATGCAGAAAAATGCAGAGCAAACAGAAAGGAATCTAGATGAAGTTTTTTTGAAAGGGGAAACAAATATGCATGAGACAAATGCAAAAACACAGAAAAGAACACAAGAGAACTTCATCTAGAGATGGTCGGCGACAAAGTCACCTATGTTAGAGTATATTGACTTAGGAGTCAAGTGAAATCACTTGATCATAGGTCATACTCATCGTTTAAGCTCAAAATGGGGTTGCCATTTTTCGTTTAAGCATCTTGATGTATTCACATCTTGTCGAGTTGCTTTAGCTCATGACTTGGAGTAAAGCTTCTCTAAGATGGAATAACATACCTTGGTTGGTGGTGTTGTCCATGTAGTTGAACTTGTGGGTTGCTCAAGGTTGATGTAGCTCATCAAGAATTTGGAGCACCACTTAGAATTTGAGTCCATCTACCTACATGGGTTAGTTCTTGCAAGGAAGAGCACTTATGTATCAAAAAATGACAATCATGAGGCACAACATAGAATTTGTCAAAGGATATGTTTGAATGGTTTCGTGCTTCCTTGGCTTCAACCACCTTAGTGTAGAGACTTGGTGATGTAGAGATTGCTCAAGATATGAGTAGGTTACAACCTCATGGATTTAGATTCATCCAAGTACCTACATGGGTTAGATAACATGCAAGATACAAATATATCCAGGACATAGGATTTTCATCATAAGAGAAATATCAAGGATTAGTCATAAGCTCATGTCTTGCATGTACCCAATGGAGTTTCTACTCCAAGTTTGAAGCATCGATGATGTTCAATTCTCCCCTTAACCTGCAAAACACTTTCTCATCAAGAGGTTTAGTGAATATATCCTCTAATTTCTTTTCGGTGCGAACATGCTTAAGATCAATGTCACCCTTAGCAACATGATCTCGAATGAAATGATGACGAACTTCAATATGCTTAGTCCAAGAATGTTGTACGGGATTATGACCAATTTTGATAGCACTTTCATTGTCACAAAGCAATGGAACATGTCTCACATATATCCCATAATCTTTAAGAGTTTGGGTCATCCAAAGTAATTGAGCACAACATGAACCAACGGCAATGTATTCCGCTTCGGTGGTGGATAAGGATACCGAGTTTTGTTTCTTGGAGGACCAAGACACAAGAGATCTACCAAGAAATTGACAAGTACCCGAAGTGGACTTTCTATCAACCTTGTCTCCGGCATAGTCCGAGTCGGAATAGCCAACAAGATCGAGAGAGGCCCTCTTAGGATACCAAATGCCAAAGTTTGGTGTATGGATTAGGTATCTCACTATCCTTTTCACGGCCTTAAGATGACATTCCTTAGGAGTAGCTTGATATCGTGCACACATGCACACACTTAGCATGATATCGGGACGTGAAGCACATAGATATAACAATGAACCAATCATAGAGCGATAAACCTTTTGATCAACCGGTTTGCTATCTTTGGTCAAGTCAAGATGTCCACTAGTAGGCATGGGTGTAGACATACCTTTGCATTCTTGCATATTGAACTTCTTGAATAAGTCCTTGGTGTACTTCGTTTGAGAAACAAAGGTACCTTCCTTAGTTTGCTTGATTTGCAACCCAAGAAATAATTTGAGTTCACTCATCATAGACATCTCAAACTTCTCCGACATTAGCTTCCCAAACTTTTCACTAAAATGAGGGTTAGTTGAACCAAATATCATATCATCAACATAGATTTGGCACACAAATAGTTCTCCATTAACCCTTTTAGTAAAAAGAGTAGAATCAATTTTCCCAATTTCAAAGCCTTTTTCAATAAGGAACTTGGTCAAGCATTTATACCATGCTCTAGGAGCTTGTTTAAGACCATAAAGAGCTTTGTGAAGTTTCTAAACATGATTGGGTTTCTTAGGATTAACAAAGCCGGGAGGTTGCTTAACATAAACTTCCTCCTCTATTTCACCATTTAGAAAAGCACTTTTAATGTCCATTTGGTACAAGGTGATATCATGATGATTAGCATAGGCAAGTAAGATGCGAATGGACTCAAGTCTAGCAACAGGAGCGTAAGTCTCACCATAGTCCATACCTTCGACTTGTGTGTAGCCTTGGGCGACAATACATGCTTTGTTGAGAACTACTTGTCCATCTTCATCTTGCTTGTTGCGAAACACCCATTTGGTACCAATGATGTTGTGGTTGTTGTCGGGCTTCTCAACCAATGTCCAAACTTGGTTCCTCTCAAAGTTGTGTAGCTCTTCATGCATAGCATTTATCCAATCTAGATCTTCCAATGCTTCTTCGACCTTCATAGGTTCAATGCTAGAGATGAAAGAATAGTTTTCACAAAAGTTAGCTAAACGAGTTTTAGAGCGAGTGATTCTCCCGGTTTGAATATCATTGTAGATTTGCTCGACGGGATGATCTTTAACAATTCTTGCTCGAACTCGTGAAAGCTTTTGCTTGGTTCTTGGTTGAACTTCTTCTTCATCATCTTCTTCTTCTTGGCCTTCTTCATTGTTGGCGTTGTCGTTCTCTTGTCGTGGTGGAGAAGGAGGTTGTTGACGTTCATCTTGATGCACTTCCTCGTTTTCTTCATCTTGGTGTGTCCCACTTGTGGATGCTTCCGTATCAACTCTTGGTTCACCTTGTCGTGAAGTAGAAGCTTCCACTTGGACGGACGGGGTACTGTCCTTCACCTCCGTTGGACGGACCTTGCCAATAGACAAGTCTTGGATTGCTTCCGAAGGATCTTTGTCTCCTACATCAATTGGCAATTGCTCTATTTGCGAGCCGTTAGATTCATCAAACTTCACATCTACCGTCTCTTCAACCTTTTGGGTGAAATTGTTGTAGACACGGTAAGTGTGAGAGTTTGAGCCATAACCTAGTAGGAAACCTTCATGAGAGTTAGGAGCAAATTTAGAACGACGATGCTTAACAAGAATGTAGCACTTTGAGCCGAATACTCGAAAGTATCCAACTTGGGGTTTGTTACCGGTGAGGAGCTCGTATGCCGTCTTGCCGAGTAGCTTGTGAAGATACAAGCAATTTGTTGCATGACAAGCTGTCTCAACCGCTTCTGCCCAAAAGTGCTTCGGTGTCTTGTACTCATCAAGAATCGTTCTCGCCATTTCGATGAGCGTCCGGTTCTTCCTCTCATCAACTCTGTTTTGTTGAGTGTGTACGTAGCCGAGAACTCATGTGAAATCCCTTCTTCGTCAAGAAAGGTGTCCACATTTGCGTTCTTGAACTCCGTTCCATTGTTGCTGTAAACCTTCTTGATCTTCACTTCAAATTGATTTTGGGCCTTCCTAGCGAAGTTTTTGAAGATCTTTTGGACCTGCGATTTATCATCGAGAAAGAACACCCACGTAAATCTTGAAAAATCATCAACTATAACTAGACCAAAAGAATTTCCCCCAAGACTCTTGTAAGAGTTGGGACCAAAAAGATCCATGTGAAGTAGCTCGAGTGGCCTCCTTGTGGTCATGATGTTCTTCACGGGATGCCTTCCTCCAACCTGTTTACCTGCTTGACAAGCACTGCAAAGTCTATCCTTATCAAATATGACATCGTTAACTCCAAGGATATGATTTCCCTTAATAAGCTTGCCAAGGTTTCGCATACCAACATGACCTAATCGTCTATGCATAACCAACCTTTTGAGGATTTAGCAATGAAGCAAGTTTTAGGTTGAAACTTTTTAGTGAAATCAACAATGTATAGATCACCTCTACGCACACCGGTAAAGACCATTTTATGATTGTCTCGACGAAACACTTGGCAATCTACTTCAGTAAATAAGACACTAAAACCGAAATCAGCAAGTCTAGATACTGAAAGTAAGTTGTATCCAAAAGATTCAACGAGCATGACATTTTATATGGAGCTATCATGTGATATGGCCACCTTACCGAGGCCAACCACCTTACCTTTTGAGTTGTCACCGAAAGTGACATACTTTCGAGGACTATCATTATCAGCAAGCTCACGAAACATGTCTTTATCTCCGGTCATGTGATCGGTACATCCACTATCAAGAACCCATTCCTTTCCTCCTGACATATATCCCCGAAGATTTGCCATAAGACCAAAATGTCTCATTGCATCATCAAGATCGAAGTCACTATCATCATCCTCATCATAGTATCCATGTTCAACATCGTCATGTGGTGGATCAAATCCTAGAGAGGGTGATTCGTTAGAGTGAGTTTGACAATGATCTTGCTTATGAATTTTTATAGCTTCGGAAATAAAATCACTAATAATTCCAACATCTCCTTTGGCACACATAAGGTTAGTAAGCTCAAAGAGACGATCACCAAACATAGGATCACTAGTATTCATCTTACTCAAAGCAATGTTCTTATGGATAATTTCATCAAGATTTTTCAAGGAATAATTTGGAAAGCGTTCCTCAAGAAATTTCCATATGGTGTAGGCACACTTAAGAGTAGGCAAACATCCAATCAAGTTTCTCGGCAATCCTCTAATGATAAGTTCGGCAGTTCTAAGATTCCTAATCATGTCAATTGACTCATCATGGGTAGGATGCATAGGATCAACATGAGGTGCACAAGGGCTAGCAATGTACTTGTTCAAATGATATTGATTGAAAATTACAAGCATCTCATTTTTTCACTCATGAAAATACTCTCCATCAAGAATTGGCACTCTATGTCTAAGACTCCCCAAAGTAGACTCATCCATCTTCCTCCAATGGTGATTAAACCAAGGCAATGGAGACCAATGCTCTGATACCACTTGTAGGACCTTGAGAAGAGGTGTCTAGAGGGGGGGGGGGTGATTAGACACTAAGTACCAAAGTTGCAATTTTTAAGATCTTTAAGTTTAAGTGGAGTTTAGGCACAAGTTTAACATTCACAATACATAACAAGCAGGCATGCAAAGAGTATGTGAGCAGCGGAAAATAAAGCATGCAACTTGCAAGAATGTAAAGGGAAGGGTTTGGAGGATTCAAACACAATTGGAGACACAGATGTTTTTGGCGTGGTTTCGATAGGTGGTGCTATCGTACATCCACGTTGATGGAGACTTCAACCCACAAAGGGTAACGGTTGCGCGAGTCCACGTAGGGCTCCACCCATGAAGGGTCCACGAAGAAGCAACCTTGTCTATCCCACCATGGCCGTCGCCCACGAAGGACTTGCCTCACTAGCGATAGATCTTCACGAAGTAGGCAATCTCCTTGCCCTTACAAACTCCTTGGTTCAACTCCACAATCTTGTGGGAGCCTCCCAAGTGACACCTAGCCAATCTAGGAGACATCACTCTCCAAGAAGTAACAAATGGTGCGTTGATGATGAACACCTTGCTCTTGTGCTTCAAATGATAGTATCCCCAACACTCAACTCTTTCTCATAGGATTTGGATCTGGTGGAAAGAAGATTTGAGTGGAAAGCAACTTGGGGAAGGCTAGAGATCAAGATTCATATGGTAGGAATGGAATATCTTGGCTTCAACACATGAGTAGGTAGTTCTCTCTTAGAAAATGTATGCTGGAAGTGTAGGTTCAGTTTGATGGCTCTCTCCACGAATGAAGAGGATGTGGAGGGGTATATATAGCCTCCACACAAAATCTAACCGTTACACACAATTTACCAAACTCGGTGGGACCGAATCAACAAACTCGGTCGGACTGATTCAACAAATCTAGTGACCGTTAGGATTTTTGGTGGGACCGATATGCAACTCGGTAGGACCGATATGGTTAGGGTTATGGCATAACATAATCTCGGTGAGACCGATTACACAAACTCGGTGAGACCGATTTTGGTAATAAGCTTTCCAGAGAGTTGGTCAGGCAAAATCGGTTGGACCGATTACACAAACTCGGTGGGACCGATTTTGGTAATAAGTTAACCAGAGAGTTTGCATTGTAATCTCGGTAGTACCGATTGATCAAACTCGGTGAGACCGATTTTTGTAATGGACATACACAGAGAGATTACAATCCCATCTCGGTGAGACCGAGATCCCTATCGGGTGAGACCGATTTGCCTAGGGTTTGTGGCAGTGGCTATGACATCTGAACTCGGTGGCGCCGGATAGAAAGAATCAGTGGGGCCGAGTTTGACTTTAGGTTTAGGACACATGTGTGGAAGTGGGAAAGTAGTTGAGGGTTTTGGAGCATATCACTAAGCACTGTGGGGCAAGAAACTCATTAAACAACACCTCATCCCTTCTTGATAGTATTGGCTTTTCCTATAGACTCAATGTGATCTTGGATCACTAAAATGTAAAATGAAGAGTCTTGAGGTTGAAGCTTGAGCCAATCCTTTGTCCTTAGCATCTTGAAGGAGTTCCCACATGCTTTAGTCCATGCCACTCCATTGTTGAACTTATCTGAAACATACTAGATAAAAGTGTTAGTCCAACAAGATATATGTTGACATTAATTACCAAAACCACCTAGGGATCACTTGTGCTTTCACATTACCAAAATTATCATCACGGAAGTGTCCACTTCCATGACGATAAATCGCGCGTCACAGAAGTGCTTTCGTCAAGGGTGACCGACATGTGGCATCCACCTTAATGGAACGCCGTTAAGCTATCGGGTCCGGTTTTGGATCCGATAACCCGTTAACAACACGGACCAATGGGGATTTTCCACGTGTAAAATCATCATTGGCCGGAGGAAACACGTGTTGCCTCACCGTTGGGACATATGTCATCCACTCATTGGATAGGAGGCGCCTATGATAGGTCGAGACATAGCATGGCCCAACAATGGCACATTCCGGTGAAAAAGGTTGGCCCAGTAAAAATTAGCAGGCCGGCCCATATAAGGCCGACTTGTGTCAGGTCCATTTAAGCCCACGACCCATACGAGATGTGCCAATTCGGCCCGTCAACGGCCCATTAAAGATTTGACACTATTGCAACCCATCGTCAGTTCGAGCCCGTTAACAGCCCGCTATATATTTGGGCTCAATATCGGCCCGATGAGATTTCGGCCTGTTAACGGCCCATTCAATGGATGGGCCAATTTCTCAGGATGTACATCTTTCGGCCTTTTAGCGACCCATTTAAATGTTGGGCTAATTTCCAACCCGGTGTGCTTTTCAGCATGTCGACGACCCATAAATCAGTTGGGCCATTTGTATTTGGACCTGAGTTTCGGCCTTTTAGCGACCCATTTAAGTGATGGGCCAATTTCCGGCCCGGTGTGTCTTTCAGCCTATTGACGGCCCATAAATCAGTTGGGCCATTTGTAGTCGGACTTGAGTTTTGGCCTTTTAGCGACCCATTTAAGTGTTGGGCCAATTCCCGGCCCTATGTGCCTTTCAGCCTGTTAACGGACCATAAATGAGTTGGGCCATTTGTAGTCGGATCTGAGTTTTGGCCTTTTAACGGCCCATGCCCTTCATGGTCCAATACCAGCCCGGTTTCTCTTTCGGCCTGCTAAAGGCCCATAGTATAGTTGGGCCATATGTAGCCCGAACTTAGTAACGGCCTGTTAACGACCCGTGAAATTAAATGGGCCCACCTGTTGCCCGCTTCGATGTCGGCCTGTTAACAACCTGGGAGGTAAGAGGGCCGACCATTAACTTTCGGCCTGGTAACGACCCATTAACTTAATGGGGCCACTAAAGTTCGTACATGTCCTTAGGCCAAATTAGATAATTTGAGCCCATTGCGACAAGAAATTATGCACAGGACCAAAAACAATCAAGCAAAGGTACGTCATACAAGGAAAAACGTTGCACATCTAGCATATATTACAGGAAATTACATCCACTGGGCAATCAAAGATTGATGCCGGTGCAAATAAATGAACAAAACCTAATGATCTACAACGTCACAATCTGCAACCTCAGCACGGATGACGCCCATAAGGATGTGCGCAAGTTCTTGCTGCTTTGCTACACTGTCTCTGAAAACATTGACCAGTTGTTGTTGTGCACGACTCTGCACCTCTGATTCCTCCACCATTTCCATCATTGCTCCGGCCATTAATTGGTTCACAAACATACATTTTTTCCATTGCATTCGAGACAGAGGATACTGAACAGATTCAGATGGCGATTTTGGCAGGCTTGTATTATTGATAGTGGAGAGTGTCTCGACCACTGCATCATAACATAAATTAGGAGGGGAACCAAATAGATTAATCATGAGGTATTGCCATATTACCTGGCCTAGATTTATTGGAAAGAAACAATGGGGTTGCCTTGCTATTTTCAGAGTTTGTCTTCTTATCTTTAGCAGCCTGCACCAAATTAACACACTAGCATTGCTATCATTGGCCAAGTTAGATAATAGGAAAGAAACATTGACACAACGAATGTTTGGGCAACTAGCCTACACCAAATTAACACAATATGGCACAACTATCATCAGCCAGGTAAGGTAATACGAAAGCAACATTGACACAATGAATGAATGGGCAACCAGAGCATCACTACAATGCAGTAATGTGCATGATATGAGATAGTACACTCATGCAACTCAGTATGCAAAACTACCAGGCAGTTTTCTTTACAAAAATCAACATTGGCGCCTTTAACATTTTGCTACAACTAATTTTAGATTAGATAAAGGTTGGATTCATGCTGATTAACAAAATACATGCTGATGTAAAAATATAGTGATATACAACAGGTACTTACATCAGCATTGGAGCACAGAGAATTCCCGCAAGATATTTTCCTCGAATACAATCCCAATGAAGGAAGTCTTCTATCATTTAACCTTATTTTCTAAAAGAGAGATGGGTAAGAAAGATGCAGAAAATATGATCAGAATGCTATAAAATTTCATGATGCGAGGATATGAACACACTTCTTAGAATGGAGTTGACATTCTTTTGCTGGACTGGAGCGGACTAGTTCTTTGGCCACTGGAATCTGCTTATTATCAGTGGAAGTTGGGTTTCTCTGTGCTGGAGCAGTATCTATGAAAAATGGAGTTGGTTTTTTATCTCCTGGTGTTTGGATCTTTTGCAAAGACCTGGTTTGTAACCCTTTAGATTCTAACATAGTCGTCTTCCCCTTTCATGCCTTATATAGAAGAATGGTGCTTCAATTATAAAACATGTTACATCAGAGATGGAATAGGTACTGAAGAATAGAAAGGCATGACATATTGACATGTATTCCCTCCATCCGGAAATAAATGGATGGGTCTAGGCATATTTTAGTTCTAGATACATCCAGTTTTATCCATTTCTATGACATGTAATCCGGACGGAGGGAGTATGATGTAAGAGCTAGGGATACGACGGGATAACACAGTAAAAAAACACTGAAAACCCACTGCAGAACCAAAGTATTCAAACCCACTGATATGTGATAGTACACTCATGCAGCTCAGGATGCAAAACTACCAGGCAATTTTCCTTACAAAAATCAACATTGTGGCCTTTAATCATACATTTTGCTACAACTAAATTTAGATCAGATAAAGGTTGGATTCACGTCGATTAACAAAATACATGCTGATGTAAAAATATAGTGATATACAACAGGTACTTACATCTGCATTGGAGCACAGAGAATTCCTGCAAGAATATTTCCTCACAGACGATACCAGTGCAGAAATTCTTCTATCTGTTAAGCTTATTTTCTAAAAGAGAGATGGGTAAGAAGCATGTAGAAAATATGATCAGCATGCTATAAAATTTCATGATGCAAGGATACACACACGCTTCTTAGAATGGAGTTGACATATTTTTGCTGGACTGAAGCGGACTAGTTCTTTGGCCACTGGAATCTGCTTATTATCAGTAGGAGTTGGGTTTCTCTGTGCTGGAGTAGTATCTATAAAACTGGAGTTGGTTTATTATCTCCTGGCATTTGGATCTTTTGCAAAGACCTTGTTTGTAACCCTTTAGATTCTAACATAGTCCTCTTCCCCTTGCATGCCTTGTATAGAAGAATGGTGCTTCAATTATAAAACATGCTACAACAGAGAGATGGAATAGGTACTGAAGAATAGAAAGGCATGACATATTGACATGTATTCCCTCCATCCGAAAAAAATGGATGGGTCTAGGCATATTTCAGTTGTAGATACATCCTTTTTTATCCATTTCGGCAACATGTAATCCGGACGGAGGGAGTATGGTGTAAGAGCTAGGGATACGACAGGACAACACAGTAAAAAACACTAGTTGAATGTAAAACTGTATGCTAGCGGAATACATACAGAAAAAACTAAGGCAACATACACGTTTATGATTGGGAAACTAAGATGGCATTGCAACAGAGCACTAGAACAACACTTCAATGTAAAAAAACATGGTATGGTAGACAGCTGAAGTACATACTGATGAATAACAATATATATGATATTTAGAAGCATGATGTCCAAATTAAGCAGATGGCATTGCGATAGAGTAGAATGACAGTACTTGAATTTGAAAGCATGTTATCATTAATGGAATAGGTACTGAAAAACAGGAAGGCATGACATATTTAGATGCATGATCAACATGCTAAGCACATGGCATTGCAACAGAGTAGATACACTCCAGGACATTATATGCATGTTGTACCCATATCACGGGCCAAGTTAGAGCAAGGACCTTGTGGGGTGAAGAGGATTCATCATCTTTCTGCAAGTCTTCTGAAGAACTGCCTTTACATGTTCCATCATATTGGGTATCATTGACATCAAGTTTATTGGCCTTTACATTGCTCCGTGAGGTTCTTGTGGATATATCAGTGTGTGCAATTATATCTGTCATGCATGGAAGACAAGTAGTAGTTAGATTTATGTAATGGGTGCATGTAGGAGACGACATAAATAGTAGGACTGGGGTTAACTAGCAGCAAGAGGTCTCAAAAACTAAAGGTAGAACACATATGAAAGCTACCGAATGTGTCTCGTTTAGACTCGAGATTAACTAGATGGCACACAAAAGTATTAAAGAACAACATAGGTAATACTAGAAGTGGTGTAATACTATAATCACCAGCCTGTGGGATAGCATGGGCTGATGGATGATAACTATGGAACAACGTTACCTAAAGAACAAGTATCTTAGCTGAACTATGGAACAACATTAACTCTTGAACAAGACCCGTAAGAGATCAGCATGAATATACAGTGAAATGTGATAATGTATTTTCCATGCTTAGATGAATAACAAATCCATAAATGTTGCACACAAGTAAGATGAGGGTACAACCTATCTGGCCGCCATCCATAGGAGTGAGCATCATGTGCTGACTTGTCGATGGCCCTGCAGTTGTTGTGGCTGTCCATGTCGGGCACGCGCATTCGATGCAGGGAACTGTTGAGTGGGGACTATAACTCCCTTCTAGTGTATGCTTCCCTTGTTGGAGCAGCTGCGGTGAGTCGGAAGACGGTGTGGCTGAAGATGCAGATAACACATAATGTTAAGAACGACACATCTCTTTGATACGAAGAAATACACTAAGAGATCAACAGCAAGGTACGAGAGTAGTCACACGTCTGTTGACTGAAGACTAAATTGGGGTCACACGATTTTATTTTATTTTGGTACTGTCCGATCTACGCTGGATGGCTTGATGGCCGTCTTGTGCCTCCCGGCTGACACTGTTCGGAATCTTTCCCGAAGAGGCAGCGAACAATGGCAAAGCAGCCTGCCTCAGCCGTCCGTGACCCCGGCCAAAACCCCGCTCCCCACCCCACCGCACTGCCGTGGTTATGCCGCCCCCGGGCCAATCCACAAAGACTCCCCGTCATCTAGATCCGGCGGCGGCAGTACCTTCAACCCACACAACTCTAAGATAGCCATCTAAGCGCTGCTTCCGCGGTGAACTTGCAGCCCCGCACCCTTACGTTAGACACCAGCCAACCGGCAGCCTCGGAGCTCCGCCACCTCGAGGGGTGCTGCTTCCCATTGGGAATCGATTGGCCCAGAATAAAAATTCAGACAACTGACGCCTAAATAAAGTGATTTGAGATGAGGGTGCGACCTATCTGGCGGCATGGTGAAGTAGGCAACTCCAGCTGCCGAGTCAGTGAGGCCGGCGCGGTTGTGGTGGCGACCGGCGGCAGGGAAACATCGATGTCGCGATGGTCGACGGCTATGGGGAAGCAGCGCCGGGACTCTAGACGGATCCGAAGTTGGAGCCGCTCTGGCGCCGTGAACAATGGCGGGGGTGAATCGGCTCTAGTACGGTTCACGTGGCCGTCGTCGAGGCAGCTCCAGTAGCACAGAGTAAGAGGCACACGACCCAGTGCACGACGACAAATGGACAATGTCTCCAGCATTAGGGAGGAGGGCGACTTTGAAATTGGTGCGGTGGGGGGCGCCATGGAGGAGCGAGTGTAGTTTCGTGGCTCGAGAGAAGGGAGCTTCCGGGGAGAAGGTTATTTGGTGCCCACGAGGTATGAATGGGGGGGATTGGGAGGGGAGTGGAACCATGTCTTACGGACACATTTGTCTGAAATGTGTGTGTGGGGGGGTTACAGTTCTACCCCTGCCTTTAGGCTTCTCGGGTTGGGTTTGTGTACTGAGGGTTGGGGATAGTAGAGTAACTTTGCTTCTCCCCAAATAGTGGGCGGGAGCGATTTCGGGCGAGGAGGGCGTGCTTTGGAATATAGTGGGCGCGAGCGATTTCGAGAGAGGAGAGTGTAACATCCCAAATTTTCAATTTGGAATGTTATACATTAGATCATCATTGCATATCATACTTTATTGCATATTGGTTGATCCTAGAAATTCTACGCAACTCAAGGACCCACGGAGAGAGTTGGGGATTTCGTTATTTTCATATTTGAGTTTTCTCAAATTTTGAAAAGAGGATCGTTTGGTTTTAATTTTTTTTCTTTTCGAATATTTCCAATATGAAAAATAAAGAGAGGGGATAAAATGACTTCCCCAAAATAAAGAAATATGGAAGGGAAAATATTAAAATCAAATAAGTATTTTATTCGGAGTTTTATCGCCATTTTATTTGAATTAGGAAAAAAATGCATTTTTCAGAATTGCATTAGAGGCCCAAATAAATGTTCACTTTGTCCGCTATATTTTTAGAGGACGGGAAAAATTTATTTCAGGATTTTTGGAGTCTGTTTAGTATTTCTTTTAATCATTTTTCTGCGTGTCGGAATATTTTTTTAAAAAGGAACCGACTTAGTCGGGCCGTGCCCGACCCAGACTTCTCCGGCCGGCCTTTATAAGGCCCGACCCAGGGACCCCGCCAGCCCACCCCACTTAACTCCAAACCCTAGCCCGATCCGCCGCGGCCGCCGCCGCCTCACGTCGCCCGCCGCCGCACCACCCCGCTGTCGCCGCCGGAGCTGCCCGTCGCCGGAGCCGCCCCGCCGGAGTTCCCGTAGCCGCCACTGACACGTTTGCCGAGGTAGTGGCCAGTTTTATTTCAAAAGCCTAGATACATTTTTCTAGATTAGATCGGTTCGGCTTTTTTCAGTTTAGTTAAATAGTGGACGTTCGTCCGTACGTTCGTTTTAACCAACAGTGTTCACCCGTTAGCCTTAGACAGCGAGTGTTCGTTCGTTAGCATGTTTGTCAGTTTTTCTTTTTCCATGGTTTTTTCCGCGATTATTTTCGATTGCGATTTCTGCCTTGATCTTCGTTTTAGTTTATCTTTTCGCTCGTTTATCGGAATCAGGCGATTCAAGCGCCCAGATCTTCGTCTCGAAGCCCTCTTTCTGTTTAAACAACTTGACCAAGATTTTGGTACTATAAAATTTGACTTAGTCTAGATTAGTAAACGGATCTTGTTTCTTTCGCAGTTTGAGTTTCTTTGCTTCGTTTGATTTGATTCTTTTTGCAAACCGGAGTTCTTAAGTTGAACTTTCTGGTTAGATCTCTTATTTGAGTTACCCATGCTTCTAGTTGATTCCTTATGTATGTATCTGCTTGTTTGCGATAGAGTATCCGGAGTGCGAAGCGTGCTACTACGAGTCTCTAGGTTTCACGGATCATCAACATAGCAAGTAACATTTTTATCATACCTCTTTACTACCCAGTTTTATTTGCATTAGATCCACCCTCAAATATTGCATGGTTAGGATCTGATTAACATGTGGGTTTTGGGAAGGAGATGATGAGGTAGAACCTATTGCCCTGTTTATTATCAAACCTTTGGGAGTTACATCTGCGTTGTGTTTATATTGCTATGCTATGCTCGTAGACGTGGTTTGGGTGAGTGTATCCATGACAGATGTGAGTATTGCTAATTAATGGTTAACTTAAGGTGGCTACTTTAATACACATCTAGGTGGATTGCTTGAGGCACCCTGGAGTACCCAGTGGTTGTCAGGGCACCTGGAGAATCCAGTGTTGTCCAAGGATATCCCGGAGTACCCGTGTGATCATCCTACGGTCCGCCACCCAGGCTCAAAGGGATCATAAGATTATTCATGTTAGAAACTTCCGTGTGCAGCCACAAGCTATTATGGGCTCTAGCATAGTTGAGTAAGTTGCATGACCTCTTTCAGTGGTGGGCTAGCAGATGTAGGGGAAAGTAGGTGTAACTGTCCACCCAGAGTAAAGAGTTATTGTTTAAGAAAGACTGTGTCTCGAATCTCCGACCATGGATGTATTCGAGTCTTGTGGGGAAAAGTGTGCAAACCTCTGTAGAGAGTACAAACTAATCATGGTTAGCCGTGTCCCCGATTATGGACGTTTTGAGTATCTAGTTCTTGGATTATCGTGTTGATCTCATCATTCTAAATTTTAATTTGATTGGGTTAATGATGATGTTTAATTGGGATTGAGTTGGAGGAACCTTCTCAATGTTTAACAACCACCATGATAGTTAAACAAAATTTATTCCTTTGTTGTAGGAAAAAAATTCTTTATGCAAAACTGTAACCATATATCTTTCCACCGGCCATATATGCATGTAGTGATAGCATTTATTCCGTTCATTACTCTAAGTGTTACATTGCCAGCATATTCCATGTGCTGACCCGTTTCGGGCTGCAACGTTTCATGTTGCAGACTTTTCAGACGACGAGTAAGGTGCCATAGGTCGTTGTCGTTCACTCAGCTATGCCGTTGGAGTTGATGGACTCACTTTATCTTCCAAGCCTTCCGCTGTTATCGATTTTAGATGTCCTTAAGCCATATTATTGTAATAAGTTCTCTTTTGAGACATTCGATGTAATAAGTGTGTGATTGCTACTCTGTTATAAATCCTTGAGTACTGTGCGTGTTAGCATTACCGATCCAGGGATGACACTGATGCACAGAGATTAGACTGTTTGAGGTCTGGTCACTACAAGATGGTATCAGAGCACACGCTGACTGTAGGACACGACCACTAAGCTAAAACCATAGGTCACTCCTCTGCTCATTTCTGACTCCTCTCCTTTTCTACTCTATAGGATGGCGGATGCAAGGAACAAGTTCACACAACCGGATGAAGATACACCTTTTGGATGACACTTGAAGGAAGTTACTAGATACCTGAACATCGGAATACCTAGCTTTACCGGGACCTACATCGCCACTTTACCAGAAGAGGAGCATTGGATGATTCGAGTTCAAGTTCCAGGAAGGACGGTCATGCCAGTCACTGAGCCCATAGAGTTTTCCTTTGACGCACCAACCTGGAGTCTAGGAAAGAGCATGGCAGCCCACATCAGCATGGGGCGCATTGGAGAAGTTTACCACAAGGATCTCAAAGATACTATCTACTAGATTTGTGGGCCCCGAGATGAGCAATGGGAGATGATCGACACCAGGAGGGATAGATCTATTGTAGCTTTCGTCCAGGAGTTAAACCAGCACATTCGTCGCCAGGAGAACCAGACGTGCACAGGCATGATAGATCTGAAGAAGGCAATGACCAGGATCACAGAGCTGGAGGAAGAACTCAAGTCTACACGCGACGGATATGATGAGGAAATGACGATACTCATGGAGAAGAATGATGATTTGACGAGGAAGCTAGGAGTATTCATGGGAGACCCCACGCCAGGAGGAGAAGACGACGATTACACTTGTCCAGAGAACTACATCATCATCGGCGACACCGACTCAGACCCCGACGATAGCGATGATGACTATGTTGATGAAGCTGGAGCAGATATCATGGAGTCTTCCGTCGATTAAAGCTTCTAGTGGACCACCATATCAATAGTAGTATTCCCCCATGTACATAGTATAGTCTGAGCACTTTTGTAACGATAGTTAGACCGATTGTATGCCCTTGTTTGAATTGATTGGAGTGATATGTTTGTGTTTGTATCATGTGCATATGGGTAGTGTTTTCCCTCTAGATCTCATTCTATTCTGTTTTCTCATCTTTTCTAAACCCATCAGATGCCTCCGAGACATGACAATGGATTTGCTTTCCCACCGGAGCTCACTTAGTTGATCCAGCAGCAGAATACCCTGATGCAGCTACTAGTCTAGAATCAGAACCAGGGGAACAACAACAATAACAACCCACCACCACCACCACCTGTTGATCACTTAGCCCGTTTTCCAAGGCTGAATCCGCCAGTGTTCTCCAGTAGCACCGAGCCGATTATTGTAGATGATTGGCTCCGCAAGATTGGAAGGGAGTTGACCACTGCAGGATGCACAGATGCAGAGAGAATGCGTTTTGCCGCACATCAGCTTGATGGACCCGCAACATAATGGTGGGAGAATTTCACAGCCACTTACCCCATCGACACTGTCACATGGGACCAGTTTCAGCATGCTTTTCGCACTGCCCATGTTTCAACAGGAGCTATGGCCATGAAGAAGCGCGAGTTTCGCAACTTGCACCAAGGAGGACGCACAGTGGGCCAGTATGTGGATGATTTTAGTAAATTAGCACATTATGCCCTGGATGACGTTGCTACGGATGCCGCTAAGCAGGAGAAGTTTCTGGAAGGACTGAATGATGAGCTGAGCATGCAGTTGATGGTGGCAACCTTCAACAACTACCAGGAGTTGGTAGATAGAGCTCTCATGATTGAAGGGAAGCAAGAGAAGATTGACAACCACAAGAGGAAGTATGGACAAGGGAAGTACAATTCAGGAGTTCAGCAGAGGCCCTGTTTTACCCCGAACTCGGGAGGAAACATTCACCATAACCATGGAGGCCATAATTCCAATGGAGGGAGTTTGCATAACCATAGTGGCCCTAAGAATGGGAATTGGAATGAAGGAAGCAACGGCCAGAACCATTCCAACCCAGCAACACCCGCCAAGAAGGATCTAAGTCACATTACTTGTTTCAAGTGCGGGAAGAATGGACATTACGCCAGGGAGTGTTCTGAAGCTAAGAATGGAAATGGCAATGGTAGCTCCGGGAAGAAGCCCAACCCTTTCAACAGGGGACAAGTGAACCATGTTAACGTGGAGGAGGTTGAAGCGCAACCAGATGCAGTAATAGGTAAGTTTTTGGTTAAGTCATTTACTGCAATCGTTCTTTTTGATACTGGTGCATCGCATTCATACATATCAAGGGAATTTGTGGATAAGTATAAGTTGCTCACAGAAGTTCTTAGAACACCGATGTTAGTAAGTTCGTCAGGAGCAGAACATATGGCAATCCAAGGATGTTTTCAGATGCCATTGACCATAGGTAGGCATGTTTTCCCCTCAGACCTGATAATTCTGGAGTCGCAAGGTTTGGATGTGATTTTGGGTATGGATTGGCAATCGATGTATGGAGGGAACATCGATTGCGCCAGTAAGTTGATTATGCTCACCACCCCAGAAGGAAGGAGGATTAAGTATGTATCCCGGCATATGCCAAAGAGGACTCAAGTGAATTCCTTATCAGGAGTTGTACAGGAGGAAGTACCAGTGGTAAAGGATTTACCTGATGTGTTTCCAGAGGAGTTGCCAGGCATGCCACCGAATAGAGACATTGAGTTTTTAATTGAGCTTTTGCCAGGCACAGGGCTAATATCTAAGAGAACATATCGGATGCCCGCAAAGGGTTTGGAAGAAATTAAGAAGCAGATTAAGGAGTGATACATCTCCAACGTATCTATAATTTATGAAGCATTCATGCTATTTTATTATCTGTTTTGAATGATTACAGGCTTTATTATACACTTTTATATTACTTTTGGGACTAACCTATTAAACGGAGGCCCGGCCCATATTGCTGTTTTATTGCCTGTTTCAGTATTTTGAAGAAAAGGAATATCAAACGGAGTCCAAACGGAATGAAACCTTCGGCAGCGTGATTTTTGGAACAAACGTGACCCAGGAAACTTGGAGTGGAAGCTAGGGAAGCGTTGAGGAAGCCATGAGATAGGGGGCGCGCCCACCCGCTGGGCGCGCCCTCCACTCTCGTGGGCCCCTCGAGGCTCCCCCGACCGACTTCTTTCGCCTATATAAGCCTATGTACCCTAAAAACATCGAAAAAGAAGATAGATCGGGAGTTCTGTCGCCGCAAGCCTCTGTAGCCACCAAAAACCTCTCGGGAGCCCGTTCCGGCACCCTGCCGGAGGGGAAATCCATCACCGGTGACCATCTTCATCATCCCGGCGCTCTCCATGACGAGGAGGGAGTAGTTCACCCTCGGAGCTGAGGGTATGTACCAGTAGCTATGTGTTTGATCTCTCTCTCTTTCTCTCTCTCTCTCTCTCTCTCTCGTGTTCTCTCTATGGCACGATCTTGATGTATCGCGAGCTTCGCTATTATAGTTGGATCTTATGATGTTTCTCCCCCTCTACTCTCTTGTGATGAATTGGGTTTTCCCTTTGAAGTTATCTTGTCAGATTGAGTCTTTAAGGATTTGAGAACACTTGATGTTTGTCTTGCCGTCCTTATCTGTGGTGACAATGGGATATCACGTGCCACTTGATGTATGTTTTGGTGACCAACTTGCGGGTTCCGCCCATGAACCTATGCATAGGGGTTGGCGCACGTTTTCATCTTGACTCTCCGGTAGAAACTTTGGGGCACTCTTTGAAGTACTTTGTGTTGGTTGGATAGATGAATCTGAGATTGTGTGATGCATATCGAATAATCATGCCCACGGATACTTGAGGTGACAATGGAATATCTAGGTGACATTAGGGTTTTGGTTGATTTGTGTCTTAAGGTGTTATTCTAGTACGAACTCTTGAATAGATCGATCCGAAATAATAACTTTGAGGTGGTTTCGTACCCTACCATTATCTCTTCGTTTGTTCTCCGCTATTAGTGGCTTTGGAGTGACTCTTTGTTGCATGTTGAGGGATTGTTATATGATCCAATTATGCTATTATTGTTGAGAGAACTTGCACTAGTGAAACTATGAACCCTATGCTTTGTTTCTTACCATTGCAATACCGTTTACGCGCAATTTTATCATTAGTTACCTTGCTGTTTTTATATTTTCAGAATACAAAAACCTATATCTACTATCCATATTGCACTTGTATCACCATCTCTTCACCGAACTAGTGCACCTATACAATTTACCATCGTATTGGGTGTGTTGGGGACACAAGAGACTCTTTGTTATTTGGTTGCAGGGTTGTTTGAGAGAGACCATCTTCATCCTACGCCTCCCACGGATTGATAAACCTTAGGTCATCCACTTGAGGGAAATTTGCTACTGTCCTACAAACCTATGCACTTGCAGGCCCAACAACGTCTACAAGAAGAAGGTTGTGTAGTAGACATCAAGCTCTTTTCTAGCGCCATTGCCGAGGAGGTGAGTGCTTGAAGGTATATCATTAGATCTTGCAATCGAATCTTTTTGTTTCTTGTTTTATCACTAGTTTAGTTTATAAAAAAAAACTACAAAAAAATGGAGTTAAGTTTGTCTCATATGCTTCGTCTTTTTAATATCTTTCGTGAGTATGATGGAAAGGAAAATTGTGCTCAAGTGCTAGAAGAAGAATGCATTAAAATGCTTGGTACTAAATCTTTGAATGATGAGCATGATTGCAATGTTGTTAGTATGAACTCTTTGAATATCCAGAGTACTAATGATGATTGCACTAGTTATGATGAAAATGTCTCTTATAAGCATGTTGATTTTTGTGGAGTAGATTGGGTTTGCAAGTACACGCCAAATAGGGAAAATAGATATTGCAAGAGGCATAAGTATTTAGAAACTAAAGGGTTGCAAGAAAGGCTAGATGTGAGTGCTGAAAATTTAAATTTCCTTTGCCGTACTTGTGAACTTTGCAATGAACCTGGTCATTTACATCTCCGATGCAAATTGTTTCAGGATCGAATCGTGTCCAAAAATTGTGATGATTTGATCTCCCTTGCTCATTACAAGGAACTTAGTTTGCTCTTGGGTTATGAAGAATTGAAACGTGCAACTAAGCTTATTCCAAAATTTAATCCTGAGCATTTCCTTGATATTGATTTAGAGGAGATTTATTTGTTTTGTGCGGTGAATTGCGGTGAAAATCCTTATATTGCCAATCACCAAAAGAAAAGAAAGCAAATAGAAGAAGAAGAGAACACTAATGAAAGGGAAGAGATTTCCCAATATCCTCCTATTATTTCCTATGATGAATCAGGTAACGAGGAGGAGCTTTCTA
This sequence comes from Triticum dicoccoides, assembly GCF_002162155.2. NCBI lineage: Eukaryota > Viridiplantae > Streptophyta > Magnoliopsida > Poales > Poaceae > Triticum > Triticum dicoccoides. The sequence goes on along the minus strand of NC_041393.1, from coordinate 389,996,414 downwards.
TTCAACCAATCTCGTCAATAAGGAGCTCAAAGAGGAAGTTTGAACCCACACATAATGTGAAGAAGAAAAAGAAAAGAAGTAGAAACAAAGGTAGAAAGGTATCCCTCACAAATGATGTTGCTCCTACTACTCATTGTGATGATGATAATTGCTATACTATTGGTGCTATACATATTTTTAATGATGAGAGTGATTATGCTTATGATATGAAAGGGCCCAAGCTTGGGGAAGCTATGTTTGATGAGGATGAAATATTTGAGAATATATTTGCTGAAATTAATGTTTGTCCCAAGCTTGGGGATGCTATGTTTAATGAAGATGATATTTTTAGCATCCCAAGTTTTGATATGCAATGTTGTTATGATGATAGCATGCCTCTTACTTATGATTATATTGATGAAAGTGGGTTTGGAAGAGTGTCAACTTTAGGAAGTAGTGATCCCACTATTTTGGAGGATGTTGAATTTTATTGTGATGAACATGAAAGTGGATTTGGAAGAGTGTCAACTTTATTTAGTGATTCCACTATCTTGGGAGAGGTTTCAATCGATTATGATGAGAACGAAGTTGCTACTTATGATGATTATTGTGATGACACTTATGCTATAAAAAGTAGTGATGATTATATTTATAAATCTTGTCATGATTATGATTACCCTTTTTCTGAACATTACTCTTTTAATGTGGAAACAATTTTTAGTGTTCAAGTCTCTTATGATACTCCCACTATCTCGAATGAGAAGAATTTTGCTTATGTGGAGAGTAGTAGAAATTCTATGCTTGTAGATCATGAAAAGAATGCTTTAGGTGCTGGTTATATTGTTGAATTCATTCATGATGCTACTGAAAGTTATTATGAGGGAGGAACATATGCTTGTCGGAATTGCAATAATATCAATTTCCTCTCTATGTGCTTAAAGTTTTGAAGCTATGCTTGTTTTACTTTCCTATGCTAGTTGAATATTGTACCCATAAGTTGTTTGCTCACAAAATCCCTATGCATAGGAAGTGTGTTAGGCTTAAATGTGCTAGTCATATGCTTCATGATGCTCCCATTATGTTTCAATTCTTATCTTTTATGTGAGCATCATTGTCACCATCATGCCTAGCTAGAAAGGCATTAAAGAAAAGCGCTTGTTGGGAGACAACCCAATATTTATCCTTACTGCTTTTGTGTGTTCACATGATTATGCTACTGTAGCAATCATGTTCTATAGCTTTTGTTTCAATAAAGTGCCAAGTAAGACCTTTAGGATAGCTTACGGTGATAGTTGTGTTGATCCTGCTGAGAATCAGAAACTTATGCACCCAGTTAATTAGTTTTGTTAATTCACAGAAACGTGCTTCTGATATGATTCTTTTTGCTATGGATTGGTATACAAATTGCTTAGGACTTCCTAATTTGGTAGTATTTTTGGAGTTCCAGAGGTATACGTTTTATATAGATTACTACAGACTGTTCTGTTTTTGACAGATTCTGTTTTCTATGTGTTGTTTGCTTATTTTAATGAATCTATGAGTAGTATCCGAGGGTATGGACCATAGATAAGTTGGAGTACAGTAGATATTACACCAATATGAATTTATAATGAGTTCATTACAGTACCTAAGTGGTGGTTTTATTTTCTTATACTAACGGAGCTTACGAGTTTTCTGTTGAGTTTTGTGTTGTGAAGTTTTCAAGTTTTGGGTAAAGATTCGATGGACTATGGAATAAGGAGTGGCAAGGGCCTAAGCTTGGGGATGCCCAAGGAACACCAAGGTAATATTCAAGGACAACCAAGAGCCTAAGCTTGGGGATGCCCCGGATGGCATCCCCTCTTTCGTCTTCATTCATCGGTAACTTTACTTGGAGCTATATTTTTATTTGCCACATGATATGCGTTTTGCTTGGAGCGTCATTTTTATTTTGTTAGTATTTGTTTGCTGTTATTTAGAATAATGTTTTACACCTTTATTTTCAATAAAAATGTCAAGGATAGCCTTTGCCATGCTTATTTTGCTAGTATACATGTTGCTGTTTGAAAACAGAAAGTTTACCGCTGTTGCAAAAATTCCCTAGAAAAGTCAGAGAATGGTATAATGTTGAAACTTTTTGCATATTGATCTCTGATAAATCTTCTACAGCTTAGTATTTTTCTCATAATTTTTGGAGTTAGGGAAGTATTGATACTCTTGCATTCTTTATAGACTATACTGTTTCGGCAGATTGCTGTTATGGTTGCATTGTTTGCATAGGTTTGCTTGTTTAATGATTCTATTTGAGGATAGGAGTATTAAATATGCAGAGGCATTTAGTATGCAATGTTGAATAATAATTTTAGTGATTTGTTACAGCAGTAAATGATAAGGTTTTGCATTGGTTTATACTAACCTATCTCACGAGTTCTTGTTGAGTTTGGTGTGGATGAAGCTTTTGATAAAAAGAGAAACCATGATATGAGAGGAATTAAGGAGACACAAAAGTTCAAGCTTGGGGATGCCCAAGGCACCCCAAGATAATATTTCAAGAAGTCTCAAGCATCCAAGCTTGGGGATGCCCCGTTAGGCATCCCACCTTTCTTCTTCAACAACTATCGGTTTGTATCGGTTGAGCCTAAGTTTTTGCTTCTTCACATGAGTTGTGCTATCCTTGCAATGTCATTTTATTTTGCTTTGCTTGCTGTTTGAATAAAATACCAAGATCTGAAATTCTTAGATGAGAGAGAGTCTTCACATAGTTACATAATTATTTAGCTACTCATTGATCTTCACTTATATCTTTTTGGAGTAGTTTGTCATTTACTCGTGTGCTTCACTTATATCCTATGAGTAAATGGTTGAATGAGTTGATTGTCATAAATCTGAAATTATATATGTTTCATTTGCTTATCCCATGGGGAGTAATGACTTCACATCTAATAAGTAGAGGTTGTAAATTTACTTGAAGGTTATCAAGCATTGTATTGGTCATTTGAACAATTCATGAAAGAACATTGAAGTAAGAGAGATTTCACATATAAATATACTATCTTAGACATCGTTTATAATTGTGAGCACGCATTAAGTATGACAGGCTAAAGAGTTGATGTTGGACAAGGAAGACAACGTAATGGGTTATGTTTTCTCACATCTCAGTTAAAGTATATTGTCATGGATCATTCAAACATGTTGAGCTTGCCTTTCCCCCTCATGCTAGCCAAGATTCCTTGCACCAAGTAGAGATACTACTTGTGCTTCCAAATATCCTTAAACCCAGTTTTTGCCATGAGTGTCCACCATACCTACCTATATGCGGTATTTACCTGCCGTTCCAAGTAAATTTTCATGTGCCAAATTCTAAACCTTCAAACAATAATCTATTTTGTATTCCCGAATCGCTCATGTAGCGACTAGAGGCTGTCAGTTTCTTCCATGCTATGTGGGTTATTCTCAAGATGAGTGGACTCCGCTCATCATTCACGAGAAAAATGGCTGGTAACCGGGATGCCCAGTCCCATGATCAAAAGATCAAAATCAAATCAAAAATAATTGCAAACAGAACTCCCCCAGGTTTGATGTTAGTTGGAGGCACCCGTTGTTTCGGACAAGCCATGGATTGATGATTGTTGGTGGAGGGGGAGTAAAATCTTTTATCATTCTATTTGGGAACCGCCTATAATGTATGTAGTATGGAAGATATTGGGAACTCTTGGTTGTTATGTTGACAATGAGATCATACCTCTCAAAATTATTTATCTCTATTTCAAAATTGAGCTCTGGCACCTCTGCAAATCCCTACTTCCCTCTGCGAAGGGCCTATCTTTTACTTTTATGCAAGAGTCAAGGTGATCTTCACCTTTCCCTTTTTCATTTTATCCTGTGGCAAGCACCTCATGTTGGAAAGATCCTGATATATATATATATATATATATATATATATATATATATATATATATATATATATATCCAATTGGATGTAAGTTAGCATGAACTATTATTGTTGACATCGCCCAAAGGTGAATACGTTGGGAGGCAACACTATAAGCCCCTATCTTTCTCAGTGTCCGATTAAAACTCCATAACCATTAGTATTGTGTGAGTGTTAGCAATTGTGGAAGACTATATGATAGTTGAGTATGTGGAGTTAGCTAAATCAAAGCTCTGACATAGATGAATTGTAATTGTTTGATGGCTAAGAATGAAGTTTGCTAGTTTATGGTCTATGCTTTCAACATGTGAATTGCTTGTTACTTGTTCGTGAGAAGATTTATGAGATGAACTACTGTTATGACATATAATCATGCTAGAAAAGGTGATTGAAATTATCATTGATCAAACTTGTGCACCTTCTAGCATTCACACTTCATAAATTCTTTCTTTTATCATTTACCTACTCGAGGACGAGCAGGAATTAAGCTTGGGGATGCTGATACGTCTCCAACGTATCTATAATTTATGAAGCATTCATGCTATTTTATTATCTGTTTTGAATGATTACGGGCTTTATTATACACTTTTATATTACTTTTGGGACTAACCTATTAACCGGAGGCCCAGCCCATATTGTTGTTTTATTGCGTGTTTCAGTATTTCCAAGAAAAGGAATATCAAATGGAGTCCAAACGGAATGAAATCTTCGCCAGCGTGATTTTTGGAACGAAGGTGACCCAGGAAACTTGGAGTGCAAGTCGGGGAAGTGTCGAGGAATCCACGAGATAGGGGGACGCACCCACCCCCCTGGGCACGCCCTCCACTCTCGTGGGCCCCTCGAGGCTCCCCCGACCGACTTATTTCACCTATATAAGCCTACGTACCCTAAAAACATCAAAAAAGAAGATAGATCGGGAGTTCCGCCGCCGCAAGCCTCTGTAGCCACCAAAAACCTCTCGGGAGCCCATTCCGACACCCTGCCGGAGGGGGAATCCATCACCGCTGGCCATCTTCATCATCCCAGCACTCTCCATGACGAGGAGGGAGTAGTTCACCCTCGGGGCTGAGGGTATGTACCAGTAGCTATGTGTTTGATCTCTCTCTCTCTCTCTCGTGTTCTCTCTATGGCATGATCTTGATGTTTCTCCCCCTCTACTCTTTGTGATGAATTGAGTTTTCCCTTTGAAGTTATCTTGTTGGATTGAGTCTTTAAGGATTTGAGAACACTTGATATTTGTCTTGCCGTGCTTATTTATGGTGACAATGGGATATCACATGCCACTTTATGTATGTTTTGGTGACCAACTTGCGGGTTCCGCCCATGAACCTATGCATAGGGGTTGACACACGTTTTCGTCTTGACTCTCTGGTAGAAACTTTGGGGCACTCTTTGAAGTACTTTGTGTTGGTTGGATAGATGAAACTGAGATTGTGTGATGCATATTGTATAATCATGCCCACAGATACTTGAGGTGACAATGGAGTATCTAGGTGACATTAGGGTTTTTGTAGATTTGTGTCTTAAGGTGTTATTCTAGCACGAACTCTTGAATAGATCGATCCGAAAGAATAACTTTGAGGTGGTTTCGTACCCTACCATTATCTCTTCGTTTGTTCTCCGCTATTAGTGGCTTTGGAGTGACTCTTTGTTGCATGTTGAGGGATTGTTATATGATCCAATTATGTTATTATTGTTGAGAGAACTTGCACTAGTGAAAGTATGAACCCTATGCCTTGTTTCTTACCATTGCAATACCGTTTATGCTCACTTTTATCATTAGTTACCTTGCTGTTTTAATATTTTCATATTATAAAACCTATATCTACTATCCATATTGCACTTGTATCACCATCTCTTCGCCGAACTAGTGCACCTATACAATTTACCATTGTATTGGGTGTGTTGGGGACACAAGAGACTCTTTGTTATTTGGTTGCAGGGTTGTTTGAGAGAGACCATCTTCATCTACGCCTCCCACGGATTGATAAACCTTAGGTCATCCACTTGAGGGAAATTTGCTACTGTCCTACAAACCTGTGCACTTGCAGGCCCAACAACGTCTACAAGAAGAAGGTTGTGTAGTAGACATCAAGGAGTTACTGGATAAAGGCTATATTCGCCCAAGTTCGTCACCTTGGGGATCACCAGTGCTTCTAGTGGAGAAGAAGGATGGATCATTGAGGATGGTTGTCGATTAACGGGGATCGAATGAAGTGACGATCAAGAACAAGTACCCACTGCTGATGATCAATGATTTGTTTGACCAGTTGCAAGGAGCTAAAGTATTTTCCAAGATCGATCTGCGATCAGGATACCACCAGCTGAATATTCGAGATCAGGATATACCTAAGACAACTTTTACCACAAGGTACGGGCTATATGAGTATACCATTATGTCTTTTGGTCTGACTAACGTGCCTTCATATTTCATGAACATGATGAACAAGGTGTTTATGGAGTTTTTGGATAAGTTCATCGTGGTGTTCATTGATGACATATTGGTCTACTCGAAGAATGAAGAGGAGCATAAGGAGCATTTGCGTTTGGTACTTGGGAAGCTCAGAGAACATCAGTTATATGCCAAGTTCAGCAAGTGTGAGTTTTGGTTGAAGGAAGTTGGATTCCTCGGACATGTTATATACAGAGAAGGAATTGTAGTAGACCCCACCAAGGTTGTCACTGTGACAAATTGGGAAGCACCCATGTTAGTTGGAGAGATCCGGAGTTTTCTTGGACTCGCAGGATACTACAGGAGGTTCATTGAGAATTTATCGAAGATTGCAAAGCCCATGACGGAGTTGTTGAAGAAGGACACCAAGTTCAAATGGACTGAGTAATGTGAGGCCAGCTTTCAGGAGTTGAAGAAACATTTGGTTACAGTCCCAGTGTTGATTCTTCCAGATCAACGCAAGGATTATCAAGTGTATTGTGATGCTTCTTGTCGAGGACTTGGAGCAGTGCTTATGCAAGAGGGAAGAGTTGTTTCATATGCCTCACGACAACTTAAAACCCATGAGTTGAATTATGCTACACACGATTTGGAGTTAGAAGCCGTAGTGCATGCGTTGAAGACATGGAGACATTTTCTCATCAGAAACCATTGTGAGGTGTACACGGATCACAAGAGTTTGAAGTATATCTTCACGCGGAAGGAGTTAAATATCAGGCAAAGGAGATGGTTGGAGCTCATCAACGATTATGATATGAGGTTGCATTATCATCCCGGAAAGGCTAACGTAGTAGCCGATGCGTTGAGCCGCAAGAGTCATGTCAATACACTCATGACCGGAGAATTACCCAAGGAGTTAGCGGAGGATCTTCGTGAGCTATGTCTCGAAATAGTTCCGAGAGGTTATGTAGCAGCGTTGGAAATTCAGTCTACTTTGATGGAAAAGATCAGAGAATCTCAAAAGACGGACAAGGAGATTGCCGAGATAAAGGAAAGGATGAGGAAAGGAAAGGCCAAAGGATTTCATGAGGATGAGCACAATACCCTATGGTTCGAGGACCGCGTATATGTGCCTAATGACCCGGAGATCAGGAAGTTAATTCTACAGGAGGCCCATGATTCGCCGTATTTGATTCACCCAGGAAATACCAAGATGTATCTGGATTCGAAGGACAGTTTCTGGTGGACCGGAATGAAGAAGGATATTGCGGAGTATGTAGCAGTTTGTGATGTATGTCAGAGAGTGAAGGCAGAGCATCAGAAGCCAGCAGGATTGCTACAGCCATTGCCGTTACCCGAATGGAAGTGGGATAAGCTAGGCATGGATTTTATCACGGGATTGCCCAGGACTCGTTCAGGCTATGACTTGATTTGGGTTGTAGTCGATCATTTGACGAAGGTAGCCCATTTCATCCCAGTGAAGACCACTTACACCAGTGCTAAGTTAGCCAAGATATACATCACCAGGATCGTATGTCTGCATGGAGTTCCGAGGACCATTGTATCAGATAGAGGAACATAGTTTACCTCAAAGTTCTGGAATCAGTTACATGAGACTTTGGGTACCAGGCTAGAATTCAGTACAGCCTTTCCTCCACAGACAGATGGACAGACCGAGAGAGTCAATCAGATTCTGGAGGACATGTTGAGATCTTGCACGCTAGATTATGGATCTAGTTGGGACGACAACTTACCATATGCAGAGTTCTCTTATAACAACAGTTATCAAGCCAGTTTGAAGATGGCCCCTTTCGAAGCTTTGTATGGAAGGAGGTGCACGACACCATTGTTGTGGGATGAAGTTGGAGACCGTTAGTTGTTTGGACCAGATTTGATTGAGGAGTTTGAAGAGAAGGCTAAGCTGATTCGTGATAGGCTCAAGGTAGCCCAGTCTAGGCAGAAGAGTTGTGCGGATTCTAAACGCAAGGAGACCGTTTACGAAGTCAGAGACGGAGTTTATCTTCGTGTGTCCCCACTTCGAGGAGTTAAATGCTTTGGAGTTAAGGGAAAGTTAGCACCATGTTCTGTGGGACCATACAAAGTTTTGGAGCGTATGGGAGAAGTTGTTTACAAGTTGGAATTGCCAGAAGGACTGTCAGGAGTTCATGATGTGTTTCACGTTTCCCAGTTGAAGAAGTGCCACGCAGAGATGGCCGATATCCCTCTGAGAGATAGAGTGTCGCTGGAAGCGATTCAGTTGGATAGCGATTTGACCTACGAGGAGAAACTAGTGAAGATTCTCGAGTTTGCCAGTCGAGTCACACGCAGTAAGGTTATCAAGTTCTGCAAAGTTCAGTGGAGCCACCATACCGTGGATGAAGCCACCTGGGAACGAGAGGAAGACCTACGGAAGGATCACCGTCACCTATTTTCTAGCCAACCCGAATCTCGAGGGCGAGATTCATCTTAAGGGGGGTAGGTTTGTAACATCCCAAATTTTCAATTTGGAATGTTATACATTACATCATCATTTCATATCATATTTTATTGCATTTTGGTTGATCCTAGAAATTCTACGCAACTCAAGGACCCACGGAGAGAGTTGGGGATTTCGTTATTTTCATATTTGAGTTTTCTCAAATTTTGAAAAGAGGATCGTTTGGTTTTAATTATTTTTCTCTTCGAATATTTCCAATATGAAAAATAAAGAGAGGGGATAAAATGACTTACCCAAAATAAAGAAATATTGAAGGGAAAATATTAAAATCAAATAAGTATTTTATTCGGAGTTTTATCGCTATTTTATTTGAATTAGGAAAAAAATGCAATTTTCAAAATTGCATTAGAGGCCCAAATAAATGTTCACTTTGTCTGCTATATTTTTAGAGGACGGGGAAATTTTATTTCAGGATTTTTGGAGTCCGTTTAGTATTTCTTTTGATCATTTTTCTGCGTGTTGGAATATTTTTTTAAAAAGGAACCGACTTAGTCGGGCCATGCCCAACCCGGACTTCTCCGGCCAGTCTTTATAAGGCCCGACCCGGTGAAAGTGCAACTATCCCTGGGTGGTTTTGGTAATTCCTAACAACATATAGTTCATTGAGCTAATGCTACTTCAAGATAAATATTTCGTGAAAGCTCAATGATTGGCATGGCATGGATGTGAAAAGTGGATCCCTCAAAATGCTAAGGACAAAAGGATTGGCTCAAGCTCAAAGCACAATACTCTACTTTTTCCATTTTAGTGATCCAATATCACATTGAGTCTATAGGAAAAGCCTATACTATCAAGAGGGGATGAGGTGTTGCTTAATAAGTTTCTTGCTCAAAAGGCTTAGTGATATGCTCCAAATCCCTCAACTACTTTCTCACATCCACATATGACCCAAACCAAAAGTCAAATTCGGCCCCACCGAAACCATCTATCCGGCGCCACCGAGTTCAGATGTCATAGCCACTGCCACAAACCCTAGTCTTTTCGGTTTCACTGATAGGGATCTTGGTCTCACCGAGATGGGATTGCAATCTCTCTGTTTCTGTTCGTAACGTTTCGGTCAAACCAAGATGAGCGATCGGTCCCACCGAGATTGCAATGCAAACTCGCTGTTTCCCTTTCGTAACGTTTCGGTCTAACCGAGATGAGCGAATCGGTCCCACCGAGTTTGCCTGACCAACCCCCTGTGTGTCTATTACCAAAATCGGTCTCACCGAGTTTGTGTAATCGGTATCACCGAGATTAAGTTATGCCCTAACCCTAACCATATCGGTCCCACCGACTTGACATGTCGGTCCCACCGAAAATCCTAATGGTCACATGATTTCCTAAATCGGTCCGACCGAGTTTCACGATTCGGTCCCACCGAGTTTAGTAAGTTGTGTGTAACGTTTAGATTTTGTGTGGAGGCTATATATACCCCTCCACCCACTCTTCATTCGTGGAGAGAGCCATCAAAACGTGCCTACACTTTCAGCATTCGTTTTCTGAGAGAGAACCACCTACATTTGTGTTGAGGTCAAGATCCTCCATTCCTACCACATAAATCTTGATCTCTAGCCTTCCCCAAGTTGCTTTCCACTCAAATCTTCTTTACACCAAATCCAAATCATGTGAGAGAGAGTTGAGTGTTGGGGAGACTATCATTTGAAGCACAAGAGCAAGGAGTTCATCATCAACACACCATTTATTACTTCTTGGAGAGTGGTGTCTCCTAGATTGGCTAGGTGTCACTTGGGAGCCTCTGTCAAGATTTTGGAGTTGAACCAAGGAGTTTGTAAGGGCAATGAGATCGCCTACTTCGTGAAGATCTACCCTAGTGAGGCAAGTCCTTCATGGGCGACGGCCATGGTGGGATAGACAAGGTTTCTTCGTCGTGGACCCTTCGTGGGTGGAGCCCTCCGTGGACTCGCGCAACCGTTACCCTTCGTGGGTTGAAGTTTCCATCAACGTGGATGTACGATAGCACCACCTATCGGAACCACGACTAAAAAATCTTCGTGTCAACATTGCGTTTGCTCCCTCAAACTCCTCCCTTTACCTTCATATGCAATTGTTTTACATTCCGCTGCTATACTCTTAGGGTGTGTTTGGTTGCAGAATGAAGTGGAATGGAATGGAATGGTTCCATAACATTCCATTCCACTAGAATGGGTCGGTTCCGTTCTTATGTTTTGTTGAGGCAATAGATGGAATGGAATGATTACATTTGAGTGTTTGGTTGGTGAGACAGAATACAATGAATTTGGTCATTTTGCACGAGCATAGCAGATAGATGATATCAAACATATATTTCTCTTGCGCCAATACATTTCTATAAACAAAAAGAAGCAATTTACACAGAAGAACCAAGAATGTATGAAAGCTACAATCTGCTACCGCTCATGTGCCTCCACCAAGAAAAAGAAGATGCATATCATTGCTCAAGAAGAAGCAATCTACAGAGAAGATGCTACCCCCAGCAGGCCTGGTTGCCGCAGCCCCCAGCAGACCAGGCACACTACAAAAAAAATACACTTCTGTGATGATACATGTTTGTCATAGTAGGTCGCGTTTTTTGTCATGCATGTACACCCATGACAAATTTATGACAGAATCAAATAGTCATACCTGTGCTGTCGTAGAACTGTTCCATGACATAACCAAAATTATCATCACGGAAGTGTCCACTTCCATGACGATAAATCGCGCATCACAAAAGTGCTTTCGTCAAGGGTGACCGACACGTGGCATCCACTGTAACGGAACGCCGTTAAGCTATCGGGTCGGGTTTTGGATCCGATAACCCGTTAACATCCCCAACCAATGGGGATTTTCCACGTGTAAAATCATCATTGGCTGGAGGAAACACGTGTCGGCTCATCGTTGGGACAGATGTCATCCACTCATTGGACAGAAGGCGCCTATGAAACATCGACACGTGGCACGGACCAATAGTGGCCCATTCCTGTGAAAAGGCCGGCCCGTTTGACTTGGTCAAAAGGTGGCGGGCCGGCCCATGGAAAGCCTATTAACGGCCTGTTCGCATATAGCCCATTTATAGCCCGCTAACCCAGGGCCCATTACGCCCTATCCGAATTAGGCCCAGTAGCGTCATTTGGGCCATCCAATATGATTCCAGCCCGTTTTCACTTCTGGCCCATGTATGGCCCATGACGTCTTTTGGCCCATATGAGGCCCTTTGTAACTCTTGGCCCATTAACGACCCATGGTGAAACTGGCCCATAATGAATAGTGTATCACTTTACACCCATTAACGGCCCGTGGTGAAACTGGCCCATAATGAATAGTGTATCACTTTATACCCATTAACGACCCGTTATTCCGTTGGGCCGTTTCCAGCCCAAGTTAACTTTCAGCCTTCTGAGGGCCAATTTATTCTTGGGCTCATTTGCAGCATTCGGTTACTTACAGCCCGTTACTGTCATTTTATGCTTGTGGGCCAAATTCAGCCCGTCATTACAGTCGGCCCGTTTGTGGACCGTTAATCTGTTGGGCCATTTTCATAGCATCACCAAATACGGCCTATTAACGGCCCGTTATGGTCAGCCCATAAAACGTACGATTTCAATTAAAGGCCCATATACGGCCCATTAAAAGCCCATAGAAGACCCATAAATGAGTCGGCCCTTACAAGGCCCATGGATCCTACGAGATGTAGAAGGCCCATGGATCCTATGAGACGTTGAAGGCCCATGGATCCGAAGGCCCATGATCCGACAGCCCATACATGGCCCATGGATCGTACGGCCCGTGAAGGGCCATGGTCGGGCGAGTTGGCCCCCGTTTGAACGATATAGCATATTCAAAGAATTATCCTACTCAATACTATCACCTCTAAAAAGCATACACTATACAACAAAGAGATCAAGGCATAGAAAGGTAGAATAATCCTACACTATACAATAAAGAAATTACAGCCGATTATACCCACTGGGCATTATGGTTCGGCACAGGTGATAATAAAGCATACACAAACAACAAATTACATACACTGTGCAAATACAGCTCATACATCATGGACGCGCATCAACTTAACTCCATTTGAACTATAATCTCTTCAGAAAATAGGATTGGCCGGATTCAGATAGCACAAATTTCAGTCTGCAAAATCTCCAATTCCTTCATGGTTACCTCAGTGTCTTGTTTCATTTTTTTGACTCCTGCATCTAATACCTGCATGTCCAGTCTCAACTTGTTGATTATACGTTGACAATCATGTACACGTTGTCTTGCCACCTCTAGTTGATGTTCGAGAACACCAGCACATTCCAATTCCAATCCAGAATCATTCGGTAACGGCCATGCCGCACTGCTCGCAGATCTTTGTGTTGATGTCACTTCATCCTGAAATGTTTCTGTAAGTACACATGACTAGGGCAAAAATGTAGTTACAACAGTGAAGCGATCAAGACACTATTTTGTACTACATGGCAAAACAGGACTAATAATAATGTTACACGTCACTTTCAAAAAAAATGTTACACGTCATGAAGCATAAGCAGGTGATATTTTAAAAATTATAAAAAAGATAGTCTGTGTAGCCTGCATACAGAAATCCCTCTTAGCTCACCAGAGGAGCATGATGTTGGGGCCCAATCGAAAACACAGACAAGTTACAAATTTAGACAACACGTTGCGTATAAGTAAGCAAGCAGTTGGCCATTCTATACCTCAATTAATGTCTTAGGGAGCATAATGAACAGCAGAGGGTTTCATACAAACATACTACAACAGGCAAAACTATGCAATCATTAGCGTAGTATAAACTAGATTGTGAGCCTCATGCAATAATAGTTGGTTAAATGACTTCAAAGCTTCAGGCACACTTCGGCAGAGTAATTAAATGGTAAGGCCTTTAATTATGTCAACTAATAGTTATACAAGTACCGAACACCAGGCATGATTATTTGGGCATCTCATTAACTGAGGACAAATAAAGCAATTGAAAAGAGCAAATTAACTATGCCTGAAACAAACAAGGAATTGAACTGTTGAGTTGCATACACTGACTTACCTTAGCAGGTTGAAGAGGCTCAGCGCAGCTCCTACTTCTCTTGCAAGGCTCCTGGAGAAATGAGCATTTACTATGTTTGCACTATGTAAAAACTAGGCATACCTTCGAACTGGATCTCCAGGCACTCTTGGAGAGCCTACTGTAGTGTACAGCCAAACCTTTATGTCACCTATGAGTTAGACAAGACCCCACTACAGCAGCCCTTAGTGTTTAAATCGTTGACAATCTCTGTTAGAGTGTTAGGTCAAGAACAACAAGTAATCAAAGCAAACAGTCCTAGTATGGCTGGCTGATGCAAACAAGCAATTGAACAGATGTGTGAGCAAATCTTACATATCAAGAAAAGAAGCAAAGAAGGAGGCTTAAAGACCATCACTTGACTGACCAGATTTAAGGGGCATTTAAACATCATGTGCAACGTATGAACTAACATACACATTGCATATTCCAGATTCTACAATGGAATGCACCTGTATTAGGTTATGCCATGTATGATGATGCCTAAATGTACAGATAGCAGGTAGGAGTGATTCATCATTGCACGCACAATTGAATTGTAGGTTAAGGGCCAGTTCAATTCCGCCTTTTCAGGGCATATTGTCAAAATAAGCCATAAAAGATGTAAAGAAGTCATTTTTGAGTTATGGGCTTGGGCTTAACTAATTTCGCTTTGGAGGGGGGTGTTTCGGGTAGAAGCTCACTAAACATTGAAGGGAAGGGGAATAGTGAAATGACTCTGTTGTCTGCCTATATTACACTCAAAATGCAACTGCTGACGCCCATGTCACACCTGACCCTCAGGTAAAAACAAACACGCAAGCATTCATTGCCCTGCCCACTTACATCTCCTCTCCCCTTTCCCTCTACCTCGATCCCCTGCCTGCAGCACTAGGGTTCCTCTAGTGAGTCGTCGCCACTGGTCCCATCTGGCCTGGTCCTCGACGATGCTATGTCTAGCTAGGCTACATGGCCGGCGGGTAGGGGCAAATCTCCCTGGCTGCTCCTCCCTCTAGCGCCGCCCGTCATTCTCATGGTCTCTAGCAGCTGCTCCACTGTGGTTTGTCCAACGCACTACTCCGGCGAGCACTGCACAACTACGACTGATGCCACACTGCGGCAGAAGGCACCTTATTCCCCCTCCCCTCCTCCCAGGCCATGGCCTTGAGGTGCTGTTGAAGGATGAGCTCATCCAACAAGGTGAGGATCTCCTCTGATTTTTTGCCAAATTTTCATTCTGATCCACTATACGATGAAGTGCTATGAGCTGCTTCTGCTGCTGCTATATGATGCATTGCTATGAGCTGCTCCTGCTGCTGCTATATGATGAATTGCTATGAGCTGCTCCTGCTGTATGATGAGTTGCTATGAGCTGCTGCTGCTGCTGCTATATGATGAATTGCTATGAGCTGCTGCTGCTGCTATATAATGATTTGCTATAAGCTGCTCCTGCTGCTGCTATATGATGAATTGCTATGAGCTTCTCCTCCTGCTGCTATATGATGAATTGCTATGAGCTGCTCCTGCTGCTGCTATATGATGAATTGCTATGAGCTGCTGCTGGTATATGATGAATTGCAGACTGCTGTTGCTGTATGATGAGTTGCTATGAGCTGCTGCTGCTGCTGCTATATGATGCTTTCAGGTGGTGCTGCTATATGATAATAACCAGCCACTTGGACCATCAAATTTCAATAAATAATTGTTCTTCATTTAAATGTAGGTCATGCGTTCTTCGTTTAAATTAGGCAATGGGATCTCTATGGAAAACATTGACCAAAGTAGATTGCGCCAGGTAGATGGTATCTTTGTATTTGTATTTTGAGCAAATAGTGATGGTTTGTTTTCCTATCATATTAATTACTGCACTGGGTTCAATTTGTGATGTTTGCAAGTCAAATTAATTTCCATATGGGAAGCAAAATGAACAAAATATAATGCAATCTAGACTTTCCACTGATCATACCAAGGATAAGCTGAAAACGCATTGAAAAGAACTGGTTGGCTTATTACATGGAGCTTATATTCACAGGTGCTTATTTTCTTAGGATAACTCCTAATTATTGTCCCTAAGAAACTTGGCTAACAGAACTGGCATACAAATAACATGTCACGATGATTGCAATGGAGGAGTGACGTACCATAGCACACTGTATAGGCTCACCACTGCCTCTCCTTTTTTGCGATGTTCCATGAAATTGCCACATACATCTTGTACTTTTTCATTGTGTAACCCTATCTGCAAGTTGACACGGCTAATTTCAGACATCTCTACATGATACTACATTGCATATCCCTTGCACATATTTAAACCACCAATTAACGATTGTGTGCGTACCATAAACTAGCCATGACTCTGTATGCTGGACTAGCAGGCACTCTAAGTGAGCCTAATGTAGTGCACTGGAATTCCTACATGCCACCTACGATTTTGTGTAATGTACTGCCCCTGTTCCTAAATATATGTCTTTGTAGAGATTCCAGTATGGACCACATACAGATGTATATAGATGCATTTTCGAGTGTAGATTCACTCATTTTGCTCCGTATGTAGCCTATAGTGGAATCTCTAGAAAGACTTATATTTAGGAACGGAGGTACGAGGTAGTATCATGTATGACATCTACATATCTAATTTAGTAGCCAGTAGTAGAAATCATTGTCTACACAAAGGGATTACTGGTCGAAAATCCTAGCAAAGCATGCTGGCAGGCACAGAACAATACAAGAGAGAGAGAGAGACACACTTACAAGATCATAACAATGCCTCAGTCCAGGTTCTTGGTTGGCCAAGCTGTTAGATCCAGAAGAAACATCGTCCTTGTAGTTTTTGCCAGCTGCATAATAGGTAACAGCGACCGGTTAGTATATGTGAAGTACATCGGGTAGGTGATGCTGGACGGGTTTAAAGGTGACAAGTACCTAGGCCGTGGCGGGTGCTTGGCATCTCTCCAGACGATGGGAATCAAGTTAGAAATGTCAAGGGTGATGACGCTGCACTGGCTGTCAGGGTCCGGTAAGGAGGTCTAGAACCGTCGAGTAGGGTGTTTGTGGAGTGGCTCTGGTAGGGTGGACTACGGTGTGGGCAAAGTGGATCTGTGGCCGTGGACGAGGGCGTAGGTGAAGCTGCTCCGGTGGTTGGGTTAAGGATGGTGTCGATGATGCAGATCTGCGGCCGTGGACGGGGCATCAGAAGCTGCTCCGGTGGTTGGGTTAAGGATGGTGTCGACGATGCAGATCTGCGGCCGTGCATGGGGCATCAGAAGCTGCTCCGGTGGTTGGGTTAAGGGTGGTGTCGATGATGCGGATCTGCGGCCGTGGACGGGGCGTCAGAAGCTGCTCCGGTAGGTTGGATGAGGGTGCGAGGAAGTGGATATGAGGCCGTGGACTTGTGAGTTGGCAAAGCGGCCCCGGTAGGGTTGAGAATGGTATAGGCGAAGCTATTCCGGTAGGGTTCACAATGGTGTCGGCGAAGCGGCTCTGGTAGGGTTGAGGAAGGTGTCGGCGAAGCGGCTCCAGTAGGGTTGAGGAAGGTGTCGGCGAAGAGGATCAGAGGCCGTCGACGGGGGCGTCGGTGGGGCGGCTCCGAGGGGTGTGAACAAAGCGTCTTCGGTGGGGAGTACGAATGAGCCGCTACGGATGCGCGGCGGTTGATGAGAGTACCGGCGGAGCAGATCCGGCGCCGTGGACAAGGCCGGCACTGAATGGGCTGTGGTACAGTGGTGGATGAGCAGTCTACTTGTTTCTAGGGGAGGTGGGAGGGGTAGATGCGGCCGCAGAAGCAGATCCGACGAGGTGGACGCCGCTGGCAGTGAATGGGCTATGGTACGCCGGTGGATGAGCGGTCTAGGGTTTTGAGAGGGGAGGGGAGAAAGGCCGATGAAGTACGGACGGCGTGATGTAAGATGCTCTGGTGCTGTGGAGTTAGTCGTTTTTGCGAGAGGGGGAGAGGAAATGGGGGTGCCGTGTAGTGGGGGGAACTGGAAGTTACCAAAGCAGCCCCGACCTATCATGTAGATGAGGGCGGTATTGTAACTGTTGGTCTCCGTGCACCAAGGACAAAAGGGGGATTTCGCATGCTAAAGACTAAGGTGGCGGAAATTTTAGGAGGCGGGAGATTTTGCCGCCCGCGGGATCGTTCGTATCCAGTTTCAACTAATTTTGGACCGTGCTAGCGGGAAGGTCATGCTAGACTGTGTACACGGGGCACACGTCAGCAGTTAATAACTGGTGTGAAGTCCACCCCAGAAAAAAGACAATAACTCGGGATGATGCGCCGATAACTTGGACGTTCACACGGGCGTGGCCAATCGTACGGGTGTAGTGGCGCGTTCACAAAAAAAGGGATCAAATGCTCAGCCTATGTATTTCTCGTGTAAATAGATAATTTAGTGCCATTGGTTATTTACTTTAAGCATAATGCATTGACGTGTTAGTGTATAGGTGCACACAAAGAAATGGATATTGTAGTCAGCTACTTAAAAGTGTTACCTCGTATGATTACATAGCCTCCATTTCATAAATTGCGAACCCGTTGAATTCATATATGAATATTACATATATTACTTCAAAATAGAAACTTAAATCATCCAAGACTAATGAATTTGAATGCAAGAGTAACAATGGTGCGTGTACATGATAGCTACATTGGTTGTTTGAAGAAACATCACTGTAACTTTGGCATGCACAACTGAAAAGGTTTATTTAAATAGAAAAATGTGATATGTGACTGTCCAATCTTTATTGCGTTGAATCGATATTGTACCTTTGGCCACGATACGAAGTAGATATTGACTTATGTTCAAGCGATGCACGTCCACGATAGCTAGATAGTGATACGTGAATGAATTGTGCAATCTCTCTCACACGCATACATATCTCATTTCCCTGTGGGCATCGGAATCACACACGCGCATTTCGTGTAGTTCTCTCCCTCCGTCAGGGTTAAATTCGTCTTTCTACCCCATCCTACAAGTCTCTCACACAAAAACACACACGCTCTCTATGTCTAACACGCCCACCCCTTTAATTCCGCCCACCCACAGCCACTAATGTCTCAAAGTATAATAATGTCTCTCACACATATGCTATCTACCTATCCCTTAATATAGCTAGATATGTGTCGCACAAACTCCTTCTCCCTACTAGCAAGATGCCCATGCGTTGCACGGAACATCAAGATGCATTTGTATGAGAAGTTTATCTTGTGGGAGAAAAGGATGAATGAGGGAATGCCTTATTTGCAAATGCGGAGAGGGGTGTGGGTATCTTTTTGCAAAATTGCCATAGTTTCCTTCCTGTCCGTCGGATATAAATCGGATGGCCTATATTGCAGGATGGCAGGAACACATCATCACCAACTCTATTTTTTTATAAGAGTAGAGATATGTGAGTGTCACTGCCCCCCCCCCCCACACACCCACACACCCACACTTCCCAACACCGAAGGAGTAGGGTGACACCTCGATCTTGATACTAATCTATCGACTGGCTTCTCTCTCAAACATATACACACACACTACCCGACACCAAAGGAGTAGGGTGGCACATTGATCTTGATAATAATCTATCTACGCCTCTTTCAAACACACACACACACACACACACACACACACTCGCTAGTTCTGCCTCTGTGCCTACTGCACACACTCTCGATACGTCTTCCTCTCCCCCCAACAATGAGAGCAAAAGGGTGACAACTTGATCTGATATCATAATCTGTCAATTGGGTTCTCTGTTAAACATTGTGTCTAGGTGCCTCGCTCGGTAGCCCCCTCGATATGTAGACTTCTCGCACGCGCATAGCTGTAGTGACGATGACGATGAACCCAGTGTGCCTTGTTTTTATCGGCCTCATGTGATAGTTTTCACCCTATTTTCTGTTAATTAACAAGGCAACCTTTTCTTTGTTACTACTAGTGAATCTGAAATCATTCGGGGCAGACATAAAATATATCACTTCAACCCAATTATCGCAGCAACTATTTTAAAAGAAATTAGCTAGCTGCCCGTGCATTGCACGGAACAGCAATATGCATTTGTATGAGTAGTTTATCTTGTGAGAGAAAAGGCTGAACGAGGGAAGGCCTTATTTGCGAACGTGGAGAGACTTGTGCGTATATTTTTGCAAAATTGCCATAGTTTCTTTCCTATCCGTTAGATATAAATCCGACGGCCTATATTGCAGGATGGCACGCACACCATCATCACCAACTCTGTTTTCTACTCCCTCCGTCCGAAAATACTTGTCATCAAAATGGATAAAAAGAGATGTATCTAAATCTAAAATACGTCTAGATACATTTCCTTTTATCCATTTTGATTACAAGTATTTCCGGACGGAGGGAGTATTTGTATTTTTAGAGATTTCAACAAGTGACTATGACCGGACCTTACCAACATACTAAAAAAAGTAGTCCATAATTTTGATGTTACCCTCTTTTCTTGGCGGTGCAGTGCCATCTGGATACCTCATAAATAAATCAAGGACAAATCTGACCCCTTCCTGAAAAGACATACGAAGCAAAATGAGTGAATCTACACTCTAAAATATGTCTACATACACATCCGTATGTGGTAGTCCATTTGAAATCTGAAAAAGATAAATATTTAGGAACGAATGGAGTATATATAAGAGTAGACATGGAGATATATCTCCAGCATGGTCTACAACAAAAATGTGCTGGGCTGGTTAGTGCCGGATGCTCGCAACGCGATGACATGAGTTTGAACTCTGTCTTTTAACTTTAGATTTTTATATTATATATTACTCTACTTATTTAATATATACTTCTTTCGCTACTTTACTCACAGTGGAACCCACAGTGTACTTAGAATACAAGCTTAAGGATGGACTTGTTTCTTTTTAACTTTCTGTACGAAGTTGTAGCCACCCTGCAAGTCACGTGTACACTGTACATACAATTAACTTTTTATAGAGGGACAATCATACAGGCAATTAACTCAAATGGATTGGATGTCACTCTATTATTTCCAGCATAAAGAGCATCTCCAACGGCAGCCGGCAAATTTCCTCCCGCTTCCTTCCGCGGAGGACGACATCAAACGCCAGCGGCATACATTTTTACAACTCTAACCAACCAGATGAAATTCATGCAAACACGGACTGATTTCATATAAGCATGAAGGATTTCATATAAAAAAGCCGGACTTTCATATAAACATGATGGATTTCATTACATTTACATGAACTAAGAGGTGCCAATCTGGCTCTCTTGTATAATTAATACTCCCTCCGTCCGGAAATACTTGTCCTAGAAATGGATGTATCTAGACTTATTTTAGTTCTAAATGGCCGCCTGCGGATCCCTTTGTCTTCCTCATGTCCGTCAGACACTTGCGGGGTCGATGAAGGTCCGCGGTCGTCGCCCCGGCGGTGGCCTTCATGGGTCCCAAGTGGCGGCGGCCTCCTGTGTTCTACTTCTCCTCGATGATGGCGACGGACACGGAGAAGCTGGCCACTGACTCGTCGCTCTACACGACCCCGACTTCTGTCTCTGCCTGCATGGCGCTGCCGCTAGCACGGGAGGCGCGCCCACTGACACGGGAGGTGCGGTCACCGCAGACACTGGTGGCGCGGTACGACGCGACAGCGACGGCGCCCGTACAGGCGTGCTCGCCGCCGTGCCGGCGTAGAGCAACTCGCCATTCCTCATCGAGCTAAACTAGAGCGGCGAGTTGCTGAACCACGCGCCTGCTTGGGGCGGCAACCAGCTCCATCGGGCCAAGCGAGGTTGGTGAAGCACCGAGCGGCCTTGCCCGTATCCGGAGGGCTCGGCGGGCCACCCAGCCGGCTAATATGCCAGAGAACGGCTCATCGGAAGCCATCAGAAGAGTGGAGAAAATGGTGAAGGAGGAGATGAGGGAGCGGCAGAGGGGTGCGATTCTTGCCCGCTGTCTGTCTGGCCTCGTGTAAATAGAGGGCGGACGGTTGGAGGTTGGCTGGCGTCTGGCCTCGTTTAAACTGAGGGCGGACAGGAGGAGCTCGGCCGGTGTTGTGTTTAATTCCGGCCCGCTCATGAACGGACGTGTGGCTGTAGTAGGATTCTCGGTTTGCATGTGGGTTTAACGGAGGGGTTTAATGGAGGCGCCGGGCGTGCAGCGGGCGGCGCAGTACTATTCGATTTGACAGCAGTAATGAGCCGTCAAATCACAAAGGCCCTCGCCTCTCGTGAAACCGACCGAGCTAGACTGCCCCGCCCTCTAGCCTTTTAAAAAATATATATACTCCACTTTTGTACAGTAGTAGTATCGATGGATTGCGCCATGGAGCAAAACTTGAAATTAAGAAAAAGGTGGTACATATAGAGAGCCCTTGTCGCCAAATTATGCATGTAGTACTATTAAAAAGGCTTGTCACAATAATGGTGTCCAGCACAATTGCACAACCCACCCCTCAAATAAAACTAAGCACCCTGGAATTCTTTGACAAAACTAAGCACCCTGAAATTCTTTGACAACTAAACTGCTGGCTATATGATGTTGGCCATATATATTGTACGTATATAATGTGAAGAAACGAGTGGTAGTACTATACCGACTAAAAGATGAAATGTAAGAAATACTAGTATGTACGTACTGAAGAGTTAAAGTAACAAGAAGAAACATAACATAGTTCTGCTGGGGGCTCAGCACAACATACCCCTCAAATTAAATTAAGCACACCTGAAATTAAACTTTGCAACTATTCCGGTAGACACTGCATTAGAACCACCATGAGCAACATCACTGCCACCTTAATCGGAGTCCTCGTCCACGTCCTTGACCTCGTCCTTGTCCGTCTTCCTCTTGGCCGATACTTCTTTGCTTGAACCGCACACTTGGCTGTTGCTCTTCATCCAACCCTTGTAGATATTGAAAAAAGGTAGCCATCCATTGCAGCGTAGTGGATGTGGTCTATATCTAGTACATTCCGCTGCCATGCATGACAATGAAACGTGTAATGAGGTTTCTCCAGTTTACGGTACGAAGGATGAACCAGCACTCCTGCCAGGGTCAGCATTGAAGGCTAACGAGAGGGCAGCAGCCGATTCTTCTGGAGGTCGAAGGTGTTGCCTACAACGAGGCCTATCTGACCCAGGACTTCTTTATCGTTCAAGTCTACAGTAACGAATTTGACTAGGTTGCTCTCGAGGAAGTCCTTAAAATCCTGGCACTCAATGTCGGCATGGCATACGTGGTAGACCAAGCATAAGTCATGCACGCAAACCTGGATCACGGTGGGCTTCTTCCTCTCTTCGTCCTTTAGATCCTTCTCTCGTCCCAGGACTGTGGTGTACTCAGCATCTAGCCCAGCGACCCACTCATCATTTGAGTCTTCAAACATGCGTTTGAAGCGAGAAAGGCATCCTTTCACCGTCGCGGAAGAACGGGTGTAGATGACGTCGAACTCATCGCCGGTGATGGTTCTAACCTTGTACTCACCGTCGATCATGGAGATTTGGGACGCCATGGATTTGGGAGGAGGGTTAGGATTAGTGTAACTGCCGTAATGTGAATGGACGGGATGACTAGGAGTGAACCGCCGTAGTATTAAAGGACGTGCGGGGACGAGTAGGAGCAAACTGCCAGCGTGCGAACGGTAGGGTAGTGGCTTTCCATTCTCCCATGATACGGGCTTCCGAGAGCCCTTGGATCTGAGATCGAATGGTTGCATGGCGTGATTCTAGACCTATGACTGAATATCCTATCCTGGAGGGTTATTCTGCAAATTTTCAACAACTTAGCATGCGACCGTTTGATCTCAGATCCAAGGGCTGCCAGCAGCCCGTGTCATGGTCACGCCTACCACGACCGTCGCGTCGCACGCGCGGTCGCGCCCTTGTAGATTTAACACGGTGCGTTAGGCTATCTGATATTGGCATGCCATACATAGTCATCACTTAGTCACTCATACTACAACAAGGTTTTGGCTATAAGGTTGGCTATAAGTGTATTTTTTTACTTCTCTCTATCTCTTTCTTCGTACTCCCTCTGTCCCATAATATAAGAACGTTTTTGACACTAGTGTAGTGCCAAAAACGTTCTTATATTATGGGACACAGGGAGTACTAGTATTTATTACATTTGCCGAGGAGTGACCTCTTCCAATGAAATGGTGTTGCTAAGTTTGCTTCATTTAATTATCTATAGACTCAAAATTGTCTTTTCACCTAGGTACACGCGCTTAGCACCGTTTCTTCCTTGGGTCACCAAACTAGTCTCTCTCTTCTTGATTAACTTGCCACATCAGACTTTATGCCTATGTGACAAGCTTGAGCACCTGTAGGAGCAAGTAAGTACAATAGTGCGCTTTACATGGCATTTTTGCATATGTGGAGGAAAGAGAGGCAAGGAAGAAGTGGGAAGTGGGCTCTCATGCAAGAGCCAGCCTCTACTACATGGTGGAGCATTGGGATAGGCATCTGTTTAGAGGTGGTCAGGAATCGGGAGACTCACGTCGGTCGTAGCGCCGCAGTTAAAGTGATAATGGCAAGTCAAATCGCGGGGCCCCACCTGTCCAGCAGTAACTCGCTGTCAAATCACACAACCCTACGTTTGCAACAGCCTACTCCCTCGTCTTCTCGCATCTTTGTCGAACCGACTAGGCGGAACTGCCCCGCCTACCGTGCAGGAAAAGCCTGCACAGTATACTCCCTCCGTCTAGGTGACCAAGGTGGAGAGGAAAACGAGAGAACTTAATGTTTAGTACTTTCTAAGGCTGGTTGTAATGGTTCTAGCCTTAGCAATTTTGATGAGGTGTCATAGAATTAAATGAAGAAAGAGAGAGAGAGAGAGAGAGAGAGAGTTGAGTACTATGTGTCGTACATGGCAATAAATAAAGTACTACATGATACTAATATATGATACATGGCGCGGGAGTACTAAGTATTGTTAATACAGTTTTGCTAGAACTCATCTAGATGAGATATAATTTGGTCTCATTCATCTTTTATAGCCATTGGATGTGATGCTATAAGATGCGTGTGTGCTGACATGGGTTGTATTTGTTCTTGTGCAACGAACTGACCACTGCATGTCATGTTTGATAGTCTCAAGTCATTAAAAGCATACAAGCCCCACATCTCTTATTGGTTGATTCCTCTATTTATGTCAAAAAATAAGAAACAACATGAGAGTTAATGCACCACGCCTATGTGTTTACTATTTGGTTTTTGTAAGATGACTTAATACTCACCTAGACGGAGGGAGTATTCGATTTGACAGCGGGCGGCGCAGTTCCCGATATGGCTTTAATGCAGACGAGGGAGGGAGTAGCGGTTCCCGATATGTTGAACGGCCAATGCATCCTCCTTCAATTAATGAATGAGGGAAGTAATGGGAGGAGGTCTGGGAAAAGAGGCTGCACAATGTGAATGCAACACAATTTGCCCTCATTGCCCTCATATAAAGACGCCCCTCCATTCCAATGCATCTACCACATCGTACGCACCTAAGCATTTGCCTAAGCACCTAAACTAAGCGCAAAAGAGCTCACTCCAGACCCATGGCGGCGATGCGCGTGAGAGGCCAGCGGCTGCGCCAGATGGTCCACGACGCCGGCCTGCGGCATGGTGCCGAGGATCGTCTCCAGATGGTGTTGGAGACTGGCTGGTGGATGGCCGCCGTCAACGCCAACTAGGAATCTCAGTTGGACTAGATGATTGTTGCCACCAGCAACAATTTCACCATCCTCAAGAAACTCGCGGACGACATCGCCGTACTCCTCTAGCCCGCGCGCCCGGGCTCCTCATTGCCTGCCACCCTAATCGGCCTCCATGGCTGGAACCTGTTTCAAGCATTGGTGGCCCTGCGACTGCCCGCCGACCCCATGAAGAATGTCCACCTGGAGGTCGTGCTCGCCGCGAGGCGCCTTGCCCTACAAGAATTCGTCGACCTACACATCCACGTATACGAGAAAATCGTGTACATAGGTATCTACAAGGCCAGTGAGGACGCTACGACGTTGGCCTTCCTCGACCGGCTGGAAGCCTTGGATGCCTTTGCTGAGAAGCACCTCGACCTCGCCACAAAAGCTGCCGCTCCTTAGCCGCCGGTCGGTGACCCGACGCACTAAGTTGAGGAGGAGGAGGTCGTACGTTCGTGGATCCATCTTTCTTCTTGCCTTCTGTAACCACCACAGTGATCGCATCATCATGGCCTTAATTCTTATTGTGCTGTTGCATTCTTGTTCTAGTCAATACCGACATGTGCGATCCCTTTGCTTCATTATATGCATCACTGTAACTAGTACTCCATCCGTCAATTTATAAGTTGTGCATACCTTTTCCATCAACTTCGTGCAACGCGCGGGCATCTTGCTAGAAACACTAGAATATGTCTATATAATCCGTAGGTGATAGTCCATTTGAAATCTCAAATAAGACAAATATTTAGGTATGGAGGGAGTAATATATTAGGAGTATATCAAAACAATAGTGATTTCTTTCAAGTTTGTGAACAAATACTACTATTCTACTACTTTGGATCCGTCCCAACGCATGGGCACATTGCTAGTAAAAGGAAAAGGCCTGCCGCGTTCGCATCCCACCCCCACACGCCCGGGAATCGGGAGTACTCCACGGCCCGTCCGGCACGACACATAGCTTAGGGAAGGCGTGTTGCCTAGCATTTTCACTTTCATGTGGGACCGTCGTTGAGCAAACCGACACCCCGTCCGCCGCCGGGTTGGAAAACAAAAATGGGGGGAAGATCTAGCTGTAGCATGGAAGCCAAGAAATTTGGTGTCAGACGGGGCTCATTGATAGAGTAGGAGCATTCCGTATTAGTACTACTCCAACTAGTACCAAGTTTGTACTCCTAATACTATATTACTAGTACTACCACTATACAACTAGTAGGTTCGTGCAAGGCACAACATCGTAGGAACAAAAAATGGGAAGAACTTATTTTGGGTGATTTATCTTTTCGTAGTATGAATAATATGATGTGGGGGGCACCCATGAAGCTTATGTGGCTTGGTTGCATGGCTACAGAAGGTTAGAGAAAAATAAATAGATAATGCGTTTAGAGTGCACTCCACTAAATAGATATACTTTGGATCCATTGCAACGGACCGGCACATCTATATCTATACCCCCTATATAGTGTGTGAAAAACTTTGAAAGTTGGTCGTTGGATGAAGCCAATCCGACGGTACAAAGATGGCAAATCCGAGCACTACTGGCCGTTGGATATCATCCACCAGATTCTGCCACATGTATAATCTAGAAGACTCCATGGTTGAACTTAATTCATGACTAACTTTGCCACAACTAAGCTTAGGCAAAGTTATTAGTTCTTCAAAATGAGAGCCACAAGTTGGCAAGCCTAAGGGAATCTTGCCACATTTTGTGTGTGTATGTCATGTGGGGCCTTAGTGTGGCTTGCCTAAGGTGTGGCTTGAACCAAACACTCACCTAAGTTAATCAAACTTGCCTAACCTTACATTCCACCAGATTTTGCCACATGTTATTATCCAGAAAACTCCACATGTAGAAGCATAATGCACAAACTACCAGAATCTCATGCGTGCAATGCACGTGTACCTTACTAGTACTAGTTGGTAGTAGTAAGAAACAAATTCCAGTTTTGGAACGAGCTCGTACTGCGGGAGCACCACAAGGCCTGCCGCAGGAGTTACATTTCCTTCTCGGGGCCCACGGGACCGAACTTCAGTGGCTTAGTGCCCGGCCTATGAGTCAATGACATGCGGACCTTAAAAGCGGCTGGCCCACATGTCATTCTCATGGTGGTGGCGTGGTCCGCGACTCACTCGTTCGAGATGAACCGGCCGGTGGTGGTGTGGCCGTGGCGAGGGTGCCACAGCTGGGTGTCGGGCCATTACGAGGCGTAGGTGGCCACACCGGCGGGTACTACCTATAGTACATAAGTACTCCAACTGAGGATTGATGCCCGGGACGAAATGTGTCACAGCCGCTGGATGAAAATTCGATGGTGCGGGAGTACCGATCGGAGCACAGCAGTGGAGCAGGCAAACCGCGTCCAATCCGGTGTGTCTGTGGTAGAAAGTTGATGGTCGCCGCAGTTCAGCTGGCCCGCATGTCATGCACACAAAGGCAGAGGAGTGGTGGGGCCGAGAGGGATGAGGGGCACGTCGGGGGATGAGGATCCCCTGACGCGAACAATCCTACCATTTTGTCACTGACATGTGGGACCCATAAGCGTGGGTCCCACCTGTCAGCGAAGGAAAGGCAGGGCAAGGCAGTGATAGCCACGTCAGAGGATCCATGTCCACGTTGGGGGACTTCGTGCCGTGGGTTGGAGCGGCGTCGTGGGAATCGCGTGTGGGTGTGGCAGTGGTAGAAACAAGAAACGTGATGGTCGCCGTGGTTCAACTTCCATGGACAAGCTGTCATGTCTACTGACACATGTATATCAAAACTAGAGTGTTTATATTTCAAGCACGTGAACAAGTATTATTATACTACTTTGGATCCATTGCAACACACGGGCCAGCACATTGGTAGTGGTAGTGTCCATCTCTATCTCTAGAGGCCTTCCCTCATTCATCCTTTTCTCTCACAAGATAAACTACTCATACAAATGCATCTTGATGTTCCGTGGAATGCACGAGGATGTTTCCTTGGGGGTCTCTCCAGCCCGGCGTGGCCGTAGTTGCAAGTTGACGCCCCTTGAGATGCTGATGTTGAGGGGCACCCGGATTTCCTCCGATGAGCAGGTAAGATGAGTTTGATCACGTAGTAAATGCATTCTAAAGACTACTTCCATGTCCATTTCCTAATTCTCCCCCTGCCCACTGTTTCACAGGTTAGGCTCGGTGCGAGTGGAGATTGGCTTGCATATGTACGGGAGGGTACCAACATCAATTTGCACAACATTTACAATGGTGACACCGTTCCCGTAGAACCTTTGTCCAACATTGGGATCAGCCATGCAATAGGCCACCGCATGAATTGGTACGATGGAACCACAATGAGATTGAATAAGATAGCACGAACCTTGCACATGGCGGTCAAAGGTGGACCATGAAGCATGCGGCCGATTTGTTGCCGTACGAGTAAGAAGACACAATGCTCCTTTCTAACCACATATTCGCGGTGACAAACCAGGGGACTTATTTTGTATGGGACACATCCTACGATATACTCCCTCTCTCCCAGTTTATTTGTTTTGAATCTTTTCGTTTTATAAGTTTCAAATTCAAATTTAGAGCTCCCCATCACATGTTGAGATTACAATGTCCATTAAATCGTTGCGTGCATGTATAGTAAAGAAACAAATCTCGAGTTTGGCACGAGTTCGTGCTGCGGGAGCACCACAAGCCGTGGCGCATGAGTTACATTTCCCTCTCAGGGCCGTCGGGACTGAGCTTCAGCGCCTTACAACACCTGCCTTTCAGTCAATAACATGTGGACCCAATAGGTGACTGGTCCACATGTAATGCTCCCGAAGGCAGAGGGGCAGTGGGGCCAAGAGGGGTGAGCCGTAGGTCGGGGTACATGTGGTTTCATGGGTTCGAGCGACGTCGTGGGAATCGCATGTGGCTGTGGTAGAAACTTGATGCTCGCCGCATTTTAGGTGGCCCACATTTCATGCACACAAAGGCAGAGGGGTGGTGCGGGAGAGAGGGGTGAGGCGCACGTCGGGGGGCGTGGTGCCGTGGGTTGGAGAGGCGTCGTGGGAATCGCGAGATGAAACATGATGGTTGTCGTAGTTGAAATTCCATGGACAAGCTGTCATGTCTACGGACACATGCACTACATACCGATCACTGGAAGGAGTAGCAGAGAAAGCTATATATGCGGATAAATAGTTCCTTATAGTCAAGTGGACCCATGCTACTACTCTGTTCCAAAGACATGCACACCATCGAAATAGTCCATCTATATCGATATACACCGAGAGGGGATAATTTTTTTACAAGAGAGGAAATAGTTCATCCATCCATAATGCCCTCCTGCTAGTGCAGCCTTTTCTTCTTCTTCTTCTTCTTCTTCTTCTTCTTCTTCTTCTTCTTCTTCTTCTTCTTCTTCTTCTTCTTCTTCTTCTTCTTCTTCTTCTTCTTCTTCTTCTTCTTCTTCTTCTTCTTCTTCTTCTTCTTCTTCTTCTTCTTCTTC
>NC_041393.1:389949033-389966101 GCF_002162155.2 Triticum dicoccoides | reverse complement strand
TCTTCTTCTTGTTCTCATTCTCCGTGGGAGACGGCTTCGCAACAAGCTCTTTGGACCTTGCAGCTATCTCGAAACTCACACGGGCATCGGGGGCAGCATATTTTATCTGCTCGTACGTCAAGGGATAATTCTCCCATCCAGACGACCTTAATGCCACCGTCTCGTCACCCTTCTGAAGATTTGTACCGAGCACAAAATTTGCTACGTCGAACAGGGATGGTAACTGTTTATCACAATCTTCTACAGGAATTTTGATTCTGGTTTGTAGGTCAGTGATGCTTTTCAAATCAAGGTTGTATGGCTCTAGCTTCTATTTGTCCCCTTCGATGGCTGCCCCACAGAAGTATACGTCCTCCTGAGACAAGAAATTGTGAAGCTCACCTGGTATGGAGGGCGAGTGTATGATGTGGTACACCAAAACATCATCTTCGAGGCACAACTGAAGGACGGCGGTGCACTGGATCTTCCCAGGGGCACGCTCCATGTACTCTGCATCGAGACCGATGACCCTCGTCTCTACCTTTTCAAGGGAGTTGGATACATTGTTAATCCACTGCCGAACAACCCTTGGGTGGACGGTGATGATGGCAACTATGCGCATGGAGCCTTCGACGAGGACATGTTGGACGCTAAAAACCTGCATCTCGATCTCTTTCCCCATTTGGAACCGCTGGAACGGAGGGCTATGGTTTGGAGAATTAGGATTAGATGGCTAGTCTAACTGAAGTAGTAGATGATTATTTGAAGAGGTTAAAACAATGTGAACACGGTGGGGTTTGGATGCAAATGAAGACGAAGGGGAGGTGAAGAAGCCAAGGAGAATCGGTTCCCGATGGAGAAGTAAATGGGAGAAGTGGTGTGTAGGCAGTTGATTAGATGGCTAGGTAGACTAAACGAAAAGGCTATGCGGCTAGATTGATGAGTCGTACCTGTTCGTGTACGTGCCCATCCTTCCTGATAGGTGGGACCTAAGCAAACAGATAAAAAAATGTGTCGTAGCTTTTTTTTTTGAGCGCGTGAGTGGGAGACACAACATTCTCTGGTTAAGGAATACTCCCTCTGTTTAGGTGAGTATAAGTCACCTTATGAAAATCAGGTTTTGCCAAAACCTTTAGGCGTGGAGCATTAACTTCCTGCTTGATCCCCTCCCAGCCTCGTTAGCTAGCTTTCTCTTCCTCTGCTGCCGCATTCTACCTTTCCATTTTTCCTCTTCTCAAGTGTGGAACGATTTGCATGCCGTCCTTGATGCACTAGAACGACCACTGTATGCATCGCGGCATGGCATTGATTGGGCATGCACGAGAATTTGGTTCTGCTCGCACTATGGATGATACCTGAACGATGAAGTGAACAGGCATGCTAGCACGGGAGACCTGTTTCTGCTATACAATACTAGAGTACCCATGTTCCTACTACTACTACTACTACTACTACTACTACTACTACTACTACTAGCAGTAGTAGTAGTAGTAGTAGTAGTAGTAGTAGTAGTAGTAGTAGTAGTAGTAGTAGTAGTAGTAGTAGTAGTAGTACAACTATGGTACACTTGATGGTCAAAATACTAGTCTGTCATCACCGCTGTACAGCACATTGGCGCCTCGCCTCGTCTCCCTCTCCGCTCCCATAGCACCACTCCATCTCCATCTCCTTCTCCATCTCCGTCTCTGTCTCCATCTCACTGTGCCCCCATGTACCATCGCCTCACTCGCCTCCCCCAGTACCACTATTCCCTCGCTAGCCGCTCCAGCACCAACATCCTTCTCCCCCGTAAATCAAGCCCCCTTCCAAACTCCACCATGGCCGAACACGAACCACGCAACATCCATATGAGCCACGATTGGAGCAATCTCCCCAGTGACATCCTCGACCTCTGTTGTTTGTGTATGGATATGTTGAGCGCCCTGCGGCTAGCTGCATGCTCGAGGGACATGCACACGGCCATCATCGAAGCGAGGACTAAGCTTTTCAATACACCCTGCTTGCTGCTATCTGGTCTTGCGAGATTATCTCACCATGATACGGAGGCGTACATGATGCCCCTCGACTTCAATCCGATCTCCATTAACCGAAACTTCTTTGCGGGTATGTAGTGGGTCGCCGTACATCATTTCCCTCGACATCAATCCAATCACCATCGCCCGAAACTTCTTGGCAGGTATGTACTGGGTCGGCATGAACTCCTGATATGTCTCCAACGTATCTATAATTTTTTATTGCTTCATGCTACTTTATCTACTGTTTTGGACTATATTGGGCTTTGTTTTTCACTTATATATTACTTTTGGGACTAACCTATTAATCGGAGGCCCAGCCCAGAATTGCTGTTTTTGCCTTTTTCAGTATTTCGAAGAAACAAAATATCAAACGGAGTCCAAACGGAATGAGACCTTCCGGATCGTGATTTTCCAACCGAACGTGACCCAGGAGACTTGGACCCTACTCCAAGAAGCGCCAGAGGCAGTCACGACGGTGGAGGGCGCGCCCCCCCTGGGCGCGCCCCCTACCTCGTGGGCCCCCTGACGCTCCACCGACGTACTCCTTCCTCCTATATATACCTACATACCCCCAATAGACCAGAGAGGGAGCCAAAAACCTAATTCCACTACCGCAACCTTCTGTATCCATGATATCCCATCTTGGAGCCTGTTCTGGAGCTCCACCGGAGGGGGCATCCACCACGGAGGGCTTCTACATCAACACCATAGCCCCTCCGATGAAGTGTGAGTAGTTTACTTCAGACCTTCGGGTCCATAGCTAGTAGCTAGATGGCTTCTTCTCTCTTTTTGGATCTCAATACAATGTTCTCCCCCTCTCTCGTGGAGATCTTTTTGATGTAATCTTCTTTTTGCGGTGTGTTTGTTGAGACCGATGAATTTTGGGTTTATGATCCAGCTTATCTATGAATAATATTTGAATCTTCTCTAAATTCTTTTATGTACGATTGAGTTATCTTTGCAAGTCTCTTCGAATTATCTTTTTGGTTTGGCCAACTAGATTGGTAGTTCTTGCAATGGGAGAAGTGCATGGCTTTGGGTTCAATCTTGCGGTGTCCTTACTCAGTGACAGAAAGAGCTGCAAGGCACATATTGTATTGTTGCCATCGAGGATAACAAGATGGTTTTTTATCACATTGCATGAATTTATTCCTCTACATCATGTCATCTTGCTTAAGGCGTTACTCTGTTTTTAACTTAATACTCTAGATGCATGCTGGATAGCGGTCGATGAGTGGAGTAATAGTAGTAGATGCAGAATCATTTCGATCTACTTGTCACGGACGTGATGCCTATATACATGATCATACCTAGATAACCTCATAACTATGCTCAATTCTATCAATTGCTCAACAGTAATTTGTTCACCCACCGTAGATTTATGCTCTTGAGAGAAGCCACTAGTGAAACCTATGGCCCCCGGGTCTATTCTCATCATATCAATCTCCATCACTTTATTTACTTGCTTTGCTTTTACTTTTTTACTTTGCATATTTATACCAAAAATATTATCTCTATCAGATCTCACTCTCGTAAGTGATCGTGAAGGGATTGACAACCGCTAATCGTGTTGGTTGCGAGTAGCTATTGTTTTGTGCAGGTACGAGGGACTTGCGCGTGACCTCCTACTAGATTGATACCTTGGTTCTCAAAAACTGAGGGAAATACTTATGCTACTGTGCCACATCATCCTCTACTCTTCGGGGAAAACCAACGCAAGCTCGAGACGTAGCAAGAAGGATTTCTGGCGCTGTTGCCGAGGAGGCTTACGCAAAAGTCAACATACCAAGTACCCATCGCAATCCCTATCTCTTGCATTACATTATTTGCCATTTGCCTCTCGTTTTCCTCTCCCCCACTTCACCCTTGCCGTTTTATTCGCCCTCTCTTTCCCAATCTCCTCCTCTCTTTTTGTTGCCTTTTTTCTCGTCCGTTTGTTTGCTCGTGTGTTAGTTTGCTTGTTTGTCGCGATGGCTCAAGATGCTACCAAATTGTGTAACTTCACCAATACCAATAATAATGATTTCCTTAGCACTCCGATTGCTCCTCTTGCCAATACTGAATCTTGTGAAATCAATACTACTTTGTTGAATCTTGTTATGAAAGATCAATTCGCCGGCCTTCCTAGTGAAGATGCCGCTACTCATCTGAATAGCTTCGTTGATTTATGTGATATGCAAAAGAAAAAAATATGTCGATAATGATGTCGTTAAATTGAAGCTATTTCCTTTTTCGCTTAGAGATCATGCTAAAGCGTGGTTTTTATCTTTGCCTAAAAATAGTATTGATTCTTGGAACAAGTGCAAAGATGCTTTTATCTCTAAGTATTTTCCTCCCGCTAAGATTATCTCTCTTAGGAACGATATCATGAATTTCAAGCAACTTGATCATGAACATGTTGCACAAGCTTGGGAGAGAATGAAATTAATGCTACGTAATTGTCCTACTCATGGTTTGAACCTGTGGATGATTATACAAAAAATTTATGCTGGATTGAATTTTGCTTCTAGAAATCTTTTAGATTCGGCCGCGGGAGGCACTTTTATGGAAATCACTTTAGGAGATGCTACTAAACTCCTAGATAATATTATGGTTAATTATTCTCAATGGCATACTGAAAGATCTACTAATAAAAAGGTGCATGCTATAGAAGAAATCAATGTTTTGAGTGAAAAGATGGATGAACTTAGGAATTTATTTGCTAAGAGTGTTTCTTCTGATCCCAATAATATGTCTTTATCTACTTTGCTTGAGAATAATAATGAATCTATGGATGTGAATTTTATTGGTAGGAATAGTTTTGGTAACAACGGGTATAGAGGGAATTTTAATCCTAGGCCTTATCCTAGTAATCCTTCTAATAATTATGGAAATTCCTACAACAACTCTTATGGAAATTT
Source organism: Triticum dicoccoides (assembly GCF_002162155.2). NCBI lineage: Eukaryota > Viridiplantae > Streptophyta > Magnoliopsida > Poales > Poaceae > Triticum > Triticum dicoccoides. Next base: position 389,961,207 of record NC_041393.1, on the reverse strand, counting down.
TAATAAGATGCCCTCTGAATTTGAGAGTAGTGTTAAAGAGTTTACGAATTCACAAAAGAATTTCAATGCTTTGCTTGAAGAGAAATTGCTTAAAGTTGATGATTTGGCTAGGAACGTTGATAGAATTTCTCTCGAGATTGATTCTTTAAAGCTTAGATCTATTCCTCCTAAGCATGATATCAATGAGTCTCTCAAAGCCATGAGAATTTCCATTGATGAGTGCAAAGAAAGAACCGCTAGGATGCATGCTTCCAAAGATGCCTTTATTAAAGCGTGTTCTTCTAATTCCTATGAAAATCAAGATGAAGATCTGAAAGTTATTGATGTGTCCCCTATTAAATCTTTGTTTTGCAATATGAATCTTGATGAAACTGAATATGATCTTCCTTTACCTAGAAGGCGTTCTAAGAATTCTGAGTTTTTAGATCTTGATGATGAAATTGATGAAAGTGGGATTGAAATGAATAAAAAACGTGATGTTGCTAAACCCACTATTTTGGATCTCAAGGAATGTAATTATGAAAATTGCTCTTTGATTGATTGTATTTCCTTGTTGCAATCCGTGCTAAATTCTCCTCATGCTTATAGTCAAAATAAGGCTTTTACCGAACACATTGTTGATGCCTTAATGCAATCTTATGAAGAAAAGATTGAGTTGAAAGTTTCTATCCCTAGGAAACTCAATGATGAGTGGGAACCTACCATTAAAATTAAAATTAAAGATTTTGAGTTTCATGCTTTGTGTGATTTGGGTGCTAGTGTCTCTACTATTCCCAAAACTTTATGTGATTTGCTAGATTTCCGCAATTTTGATGATTGCTCTCTAAACTTGCATCTTGTGGATTCCACTATTAAAAAGCCTATGGGAAGAATTAATGATGTGCTTATTGTTGCAAATAGGAATTATGTGCCCGTAGACTTTATCGTTCTTGATATAGATTGCAATCCTTCATGTCCTATTATTCTTGGTAGACCTTTCCTTGGAACGATTGGTGTAATTATTGATATGAAGGAAGGGAATATTAGATTCCAATTTCCCTTAAAGAAGGGCATGGAACACTTCCCTAGAATGAAAATAAAATTACCATATGAATCCATCATGAGAGCCACTTATGGATTGCCTACCAAAGATGGCAATACCTAGATCTATCCTTGCTTTTATGGCTAGCTAGGGGCGTTAAACGATAGCGCTTGTTGGGAGGCAACCCAATTTTATTTTTTGTTTTTTTGTTTTTGCTTCTGTTTAGGAATAAATAATCCATCTACCTTCTGTTTGGATGTGGTTTTATGTTTTAATTAGTGTTTGTGCCAAGTAGGACCTATAGGATAACCTACGATGATAGTTGATTTGATTCTGCTGAAAAACAGAAACTTTGCGCGCACGAATTTAGTTATGATAAATCACAGGAACGTGCTTTTGCATTTATTCTTTTTTCTGCTGATCAATTAACAAATTTTCCAGGACTTCCTATTTTGGTAGAAGTTTTAGAGTTCCAGAAGTTTGCGTTAGTTACAGATTACTACAGACTGTTCTGTTTTTGACAGATTCTGTTTTGCGTGTGTTGTTTGCTTATTTTGTTGAATCTATGGCTAGTAAAATAGTTTATAAACCATAGAGAAGTTGGAATAAAGTAGGTTTAACACCAATATAAATAAAGAATGAGTTCATTACAGTACCTTTAAGTAGTCTTTTGTTTTCTTTCTCTAACGGAGCTCACGAGACTTCTGTTGAGTTTTGTGTTGTGAAGTTTTCAAGTTTTGGGTGAATTCTTTTGATGGATTATGGAACAAGGAGTGGAAAGAGCCTAAGCTTGGGGATTCCCATGGCACCCCTAAGATAATACAAGGACACCAAAAACTCAAAGCTTGGGGATGCGCCGGAAGGCATCCCCTCTTTCGTCCACTTCCATCGGTAATTTACTTGGAGCTATATTTTTATTCACCAACATGATATGTGTTTTGCTTGGAGCGTCTTGTATTATTTGCATATTTACTTGTTAGTTTACCACAATCATCCTTGCTGTACACATATTTTGAGAGAGCCATACATGAATTGAAATTTGTTAGAATACTCTATGGGCTTCACTTATATCTTTTGAGCTTGATAGTTTGCTCATAGTGCTTCACTTATATCTTTTGAGCGTGATAATTTTTGCTCTAGTGCTTCACTTAGATCTTTTAGAGCACGGTGGATTTGTTTTAAATAAACTTGATCTCTCATGATTCACTTAGATTATTTTGAGAGTTGTTAATAGCATGGTAATTTGCTTAATGTTAATATACTTGGTATTCAAGATATGTGAAACTTTATTTTGAGTGCGTTGAATACTAAGATAAGTTTGATGCTTGATAATTGTTTTGAGATATGAAGGTGATAATACTAGAGTCATGCTAGTTGAGTAGTTGTGAATTTAAAGAATACTCGTGTTGAAGTTTGTGATTCCCGTAGCATGCACGTATGGTGAACCGTTATGTGATGAACTCGGAGCATGATTTATTTATTGATTGTCTACCTTATGAGTGGCGGTCGGGGACGAGCGATGGTCTTTTCCTACCAATCTATCCCCCTAGGAGCATGCGCGTAATACTTTTCTTTGATAACTTCTAGATTTTTGCAATAAGTATATGAGTTCTTTATGACTAATGTTGAGTCCATGGATTATACGCACTTTTCCCCATCCTTGCACCATTGCTAGCCTCTCTAATACCGCGCACCTTTCGCCGGTATCATACACCCACCATAAACCTTCCTCAAAACAGCCACCATACCTACCTATCATGGCATTTCCATAGCCATTCCGAGATATATTGCCATGCAACTTTCCACCGTTCTGTTTATTATGACACGCTCCATCATTGTCATGTTTCTAGCATGATCATGTAGTTGACATCGTATTTGTGGCAAAAGCCACCTTTCATAATTCTTCCATACATGTCATTCATGTTTCATTGCATCCCGGTACACCGCCGGAGGCATTCATATAGAGTCATATTTTGTGCTAAGTATCGAGTTGTAATTGTTGAGTTGTAAGAAAAATAAAAGTGTGATGATCATCATTATTAGAGCATTGTCCCAAGTGAGGAAAGGATGATGGAGTCTATGATTCCCCCACAAGTCGGGATGAGACTCCGGACGAAAATAAAAAAAAGAGGCCATAAAAAAAAGAGAAAAGGCCCAAATAAAAAATGAGAGAAAAAGAGAGAAGGGACAATGCTACTATCCTTTTACCACACTTGTGCTTCAAAGTAGCACCATGATCTTCATGATAGAGAGTCTCTCATTTCGTCACTTTCATATACTAGTGGGAATTTTTCATTATAGAACTTGGCTTGTATATTCCAATGATGGGCTTCCTCAAAATGCCCTAGGTCTTCGTGAGCAAGCAAGTTGGATGCACACCCACTTAGTTTCTTTTGTTGAGCTTTCATATACTTATAGCTCTAGTGCATCCGTTGCATGGTAATCCCTACTCACTCACATTGATATCTATTGATGGGCATCTCCATAGCCCGTTGATACGCCTAGTTGATGTGAGACTATCTTCCCTCTTTTTGTCTTGTCCACAACCACCGTTCTATTCCACATATAGTGTTATATCCATGGCTCACGCTCATGTATTGCGTGAAGATTGAAAAAGTTCTGAAAATGTTAAAGTATGAAACAATTGCTTGGCTTGTCATTGGGGTTGTGCATGATTTAAATACTTTGTGTGGGGAAGATGGAGCATAGCCAGACTATATGATTTTGTAGGGATAACTTTCTTTGGCCATGTTATTTTGAGAAGACATAATTTCTTTGTTAGTATGCTTGAAGTATTATTATTTTTATGTCAATATGAACTTTTGTCTTGAATCTTTCGGATCTGAATATTCATACCATTATTAAGAAGATTTACATTGAAATTATGCCAAAGTATCACTCCGCATCAAAAATTCTCTTTTTATCATTTACCTACTCGAGGACGAGTAGGAATTAAGCTTGAGGATGCCTGATACGTCTCCAACGTATCTAAATTTTTTGATTGCTCCATGCTACTTTATCTACTGTTTTGGACTATATTGGGCTTTATTTTTCACTTTTATATTACTTTTGGGACTAACCTATTAACCGGAGGCCCAGCCCAGAATTGTTGTTTTTTGCCTTTTTCAGTATTTCGAAGAAACAGAATATAAAACGGAGTCCAAACGGAATGAAACCTTCGGGATCGTGATTTTCCAACCGAATGTGACCCAGGAGACTTGGACCCTACTCCAAGAAGCGCCAGAGGCAGTCACGAGGGTGGAGGGCGCGCCCCCTACCTCATGGGCCCCCTGACGCTCCACCGACCGTACTCCTTCCTCCTATATATACCTACGTACCCCCAATAGACCAGAGAGGGAGCCAAAAACCTAATTCCACCGCAGCAACCTTCTGTATCCACGAGATCCCATCTTGGAGCCTATTCCGGAGCTCCGCCGAAGGGGCATCCACCACAGAGGGCTTCTACATCAACACCATAGCCCCTCCGATGAAGTGTGAGTAGTTTACTTCAGACCTTCGGGTCCATAGCTAGTAGCTAGATGGCTTCTTCTCTCTTTTTGGATCTCAATACAATGTTCTCCCCCTCTCTCGTGGAGATCTATTCGATGTAATCTTCTTTTTGTGGTGTGTCGTTTGTTGAGACCAATGAATTTTGGGTTTATGATCCAGCTTATCTATGAATAATATTTGAATCTTCTCTGAATTCTTTTATGTATGATTGAGTTATCTTTGCAAGTCTCTTCGAATTATCTTTTTGGTTTGGCCAACTAGATTGGTAGTTCTTGCAATGGGAGAAGTGCATGGCTTTGGGTTCAATCTTGCGGTGTCCTTACTCAGTGACAGAAAGAGTTGCAAGGCACGTATTGTATTGTTGCCATCGAGGATAAAAAGATGGGGTTTTTGTCATATTGCATGAATTTATTCCTCTACATCATGTCATCTTGCTTAAGGCGTTACTCTGTTTTTAACTTAATACTCTAGATGCATGATGGATAGCGGTCGATGAGTGGAGTAATAGTAGTAGATGCAGAATCATTTCGATCTACTTGTCACGGACGTGATGCCTATATACATGATCATACGTAGATAACCTCACAATTATGCTCAATTCTATCAATTGCTCAACAGTAATTTGTTCACCCACCGTAGAATATTTATGCTCTTGAGAGAAGCCACTAGTGAAACCTATGGCCCCCGGGTCTATTCTCATCATATCAATCTCCATCACTTTATTTACTTGCTTTGCTTTTACTTTTTACTTTGCATCTTTATACCAAAAATACCAAAAATATTATCTCTATCAGATCTCACTCTCATAAGTGACCGTGAAGGGATTGACAACCCCTAATCGCGTTGGTTGCGAGTAGCTATCGTTTTGTGCAGGTACGAGGGACTTGCGCGTGACCTCCTACTGGATTGATACCTTGGTTCTCAAAAACTGAGGGAAATACTTACGCTACTGTGCTGCATCATCCTCTCCTCTTCGGGGAAAACGAACGAAGCTCGAGACGTAGCAACTCCCACTAGATGGCTGCCTTCAGAGAAGACGGTAAAAAGTTTGTGCTCGTGAACTTCCAGACCTCCCATGAGATTATCCTTCCTCCGTTGGAGTATATAGAGTATTACCATCACGGTCCAAGTCATCTAGATTATTACGTTAGTTGGACAGACCTTGTTTTACAGAAGATTGTAATCTGCCAAGTGCCCACACGACATGCGAATTACGCAGACTTCAAGCTAATTGCCTTGTTCGACCGGGACTCGCCTATCTTTACGCCGGTGCCTTCTTTAGCTGGAGACAACTCGGCTTGAAGTGGATCATCGTCAAAGCTAATACACACTTCTGTGATGCTATTGAACACAATGGCATCATCTACGCGATCGACAAAGCAGATGGCACCACGTATTACTGGGACGGCGCGTGTAAGTTGTTTCTATCTCATGTTAATGATGACGCCATGACACTGTTTGAACTTTTTGTGATGATTGGCATATCCCTGTTTGAGCAGAATTTGAGTAGAACTATGGCAATGTATTAGAGACGCTGTAAATCAGGTATATTTGGAATGAGTTAATTCATGCGATTGTGACCATGTCATTACAGCCAATTTGTACCCTGGATAATCAAACGGTTAGAAATATATGGATATTATCCTTATTTTACAGTAATCTATATACTACTACAAAATATGAGTGTGTATCAATGGCCATGTTAGTTTCCTCATTTTCATGATGTAGAAACATGCACCACACTGATGGTTTCACCTAACCATACATTAGGGAAGTAAATGTGCATATGGAGAACTCTATATTTGGAAGTAGTGAAATCCTGCAATGCTTACCATGTGTACATACCTATATTCGCCCTTCAGCAATCAATGGCTAGAATAATATCCTCACAAAAATTTTCCCGCGGAACACGAGTATATAACAATGCATGGTCTGTTAGTTACCTTGAAGAATTTGTTTGTGAGGACAGAACATGATTACATAACATGCATGACATGGTAGTTTCCTGTGAAGAATCGATTGCGAGATAACATGAGTATAACCATGCATGGCACTTCTATATTTTCGAACCCGGTATACATTTCCCTGTATTTTCCTCCCAGTTCCAACAGGGACATATCAATGCTATTTCTTGCATTATCCTACTCATACTCTAAACAATGCTGATCTTACATTAACAACGCCTGTCCTCTTTGATATGATGCAGTGTCCCTACAGTTACCGCCCTTTGTAATCACACCACCTTTGCCAAAAACAGGGAAGCACAACTGGTTCCTCGCTCGATCAGACAACGGCAAAAGACTGATGATCATTCGGACACATGAGCCGGAAAGGTTATATTGCAAAAACCCCACTGTATACAAGCACCATGTAATACGTGAGTATCCGGACAGTGGTTGTTACGTCTATGAGCAGGATACCAGCTTCTTGGGGCCTTTAGGATTTTTTAGTTGGAGGCGGGTAAACAGCCTTGGTTCACACTCTCTGTTTCTCGGACTCAATTATCCGATTAACCGGGAGATCACCATTGGCAAGGACCTTGATGGCAGAGAGGCTCTGTTTGCTATGGAAAACTGTGTCTACACGGCGAGCCCTAGGAGTTCGGGAGCAAACTCCCCTGATTGTCAACGATACAGCCTGCAGCCAAAAGAAGGTGAGAATGACAAAGGCATCTGGATTAACTTTGATCCTTGAATGTCTCAATTACGACAGGCAGTGATGTGGTTCAAGCCTTTAGGTTGATAGGTAATTGGGCTGTTGCATTGAAAGGGTGGAGTACTGGTGTCTCCGGATCACTGGTCGCTGAAGCGGGTCTGCAAATTATGATGGTGTTGGATCATCTCTTCGAATGACTTTGTTGTCTTTGCTACTGGTTCTGGATGGGTAGTTCTTTCTTTTCTTATGCATATTCCTTGTCATTTGGTCATCCTCGTCTATGTCACTCTTACTATGTAATAGTTGCTTCTGTTTAGAATACCATTCTCGTCTGGATCATGAGAGTCTGAGCGCTGCAGATGGGTGCGTTTTGGTGGTGTAGCAAGACTTCTTATGAACTATCATGTCTTGTTGTTTATGTCAATAGTAGTCACTAGTCAGTGTTTGAATGTTGTATATATCGTTGTTTCGAACTGTTTATTGTCTCGAACTACTGGTGGGCTAAATGAGGGCATCACCATTCTCCAGTGTTCAGAGTATATCTCCTTTTTTTCAAGTTATATAATTTGAGCTCAGTGTCTTTTCGATGATGTACACTTGTTTTGGGCCAGTGAGGTGTCATTGAATATGGGCCGAGTAGTAACGCAATGCCAAACAGGTCAATTATGACTCTCAGGCCGGGCTCTCAAAAGATCCTGAAAAAAGGCCGGGCTCTCCAAAAAAGAAAGAAGAAGGACAATTAGGCTGACATGTGGGCGCCACCGCTGTTTTCGTGCGCTTGCGCACCGAGAGCATATTGGCGCGTGCTCGAAATTCATGCTACATTTTCATCCCCAGTCTCCCGCCCCTCCCCCACCTCCGAAATCTCGATTCCTACTCCAGTTCCCCCAAATCCCCCTCCTGTACTCCCTGTACTCAAGCGCACTATCATGTCGCCGGTCAACGCGGATCTCTGATCCGGCGATCCTGAGGTCCGTCCTACCTTCGGTCGCTGCGTGTTGTCGCTCAATAGTGGCATGGCGGCGCTTGACGACCAGTTTGCCGGCAAAGTGCTGATGGTAACCATCAACGGCGACCGGCCTCCCGTCTCGCCAGACGACCTTGTCAAAGCTCTTGGCATTGCGCACGACATCCAAATAAGTGACTTGCTTGTTGAAGTCTGTCCGCCACCGTCTGATTTCTTCGTCAGGTTCCGAACAACTTTCGACTGCAGTCGTGTGTTCGAATCTTCCCGGTGTTTGTTCTGCAATGGCGCGTTGGTGAGCTTTGATCTGTGGCACCCAAGATGGGGATCGGTGCCCTTTGAGCTTGAGTTTTAACAAAGCTTACCTTCCACGGCATGCCTCGACGTGCTTGGAACAATGAGTCCATGAACGAGCTTATCAACGACCTTGGAGGTGAGCTCGTAAGTATGTTTGTTCCTCCAGACAGCTGGGCTCTGACGGTTATGGCATGGATGAAGAAGTCGTCCACCATATCGATGGTGATTGGTGTTGAGATACCGGTGCAGGAACCGGGGTTGTACTATTCATCGCCACCAAGGCTACCACAGACCACGTTAGGGATGTACCTATATCGAGTGTTCATGCATGTCGAAGAAGTGGTCAATCCATCAATCGAAGTCCTACCGCCGTCGCTGATGCCAGGGTCCGTCGACGACGTCCATTACAGGAGTCAAAGTCAGACTTTCCCCGTGTTGCTTAGAACGATGGATGGCACATGGCCTACTCCATCGCGCGGCGGAGGCCACTGCTTCTTTGGGAGAAGAGGCAGGGCTTGCTGCCTGGATGTGCTCTAATTTGAGGTAACAACTGAATCTTGTCAGATACTAGTTAAATCCGAGCTATGGGTGTGAAGCACTGATATGCCAATACATTTGATTGTGACCTATTCTAATTTTGTACCTGAACTCTTTTTAGAAAGGGTTGTACACCAACTTAATGTGCTAGCAGAACTTATTGTGTTGTCTGTCTGTTTTCTTTGCACAACATTCAAGATATTTCCCCGTCATTGATAAAGACGATGAACCGTTATGTACGACTTCGTTGGTTTCAACATAGCCCTTCCCGTAGCGATCCACTGCTTCCATCCTGATTGTGCCGCCTGCGTGAAATTTTTGTATGCAAGTTCAGTGTGCTATGATGTTCTATATGATTGTGTCAACTATATAAGTTTTTACTGAGCATCAGCAATGCATATGGCTGAAAGATGTATTTACGAGCATCGACCGATGGGTCTCTCTCTCTCTCTCTCTCACACACACACACACACACACGCACACACGCGCACAAGCACAAGTGGGACCCATTGAATTATTTATTTGCTCGTGACAGCTTTTAATTAGGTTCCACTGTAATCTAACTTTTTTCTTAAGTTATTAATTGAGCTCAGTGACTTCAAAAAGTTGTACAGAAGCCTTGTTTGGGCCTTTCCGGCGTCGCTGAATGTGGGTTGAGTGACCATGTTAGGTTGTAATGTACTACACATGCCTTTTTTTCGAACATCAGCAATGCAACTGGGCCGACAGTTTGACACAATGTCCAGGTCAACTTTTTATTCTCCGCCCCGCTGGGCTGCAAACTTTCCTAGGAGGTATGCATTAGGCTTAAAAAGAAAATGGACTTTAAGAAATAATAAATGGGATGTAATTATAATAACTGGGCAGTAACTATGCACCAAACACGTAATTAGTTTAAAAAATATATTTCGTTGGATTTTAATGTAATACAACATTATTTTGAAATTATATTTAACCTGACTAGAAATTTCGGATAAAAATATTTTGGATCCCATCAAAATGTGGGAATTTTTTTTGAATTCTGTTTTGAGCGGTTGTTTGAAATTATTAATTGTTGTCCTAGCTAGAAGTTGGGCTGTACTTTTAACAAACTGTAAATGGGCTGTAGTAAATTCCATTAGAATTAAAAAATGGGATGTACATTCTTAGAAATCGCAAATGGGCTATATGTTCTCTGCCAAATCCGAGCTGTGGGCCTACTAAGTTGACGCGTACCAAGGGCTTTGTCAACTTAGTCAATATAAACGATTCTAGTTGCAGTGATCGTACGATGTCCATCCAACGGCCGTAGTGCTTCTTCAACCTCTGATCTTCTTGCTCCAGCCGCCCAAAGCAGCACCGGTCATGCTGCCTGCTCCTGCCTCCCATGGACGGCAGCCTCACATGGCAGCCGAACCAGTGAACCCTCATACTCCTCTCCGCGCGGGCTTCCACTGTTGCGTCTTCCCTCGCTCCGCGTCGTCCCCTTCCTAGGCCTCGCCGTCGTCCAGACCACCGCCCTGGTGCTCTCGACGCGGCGTGGCCAACATGGTCAACAACCGACTTCCATCAGAAGAGTATTGTACATGGAGAGGCTGACAGCTGGGTCCAGGCGGCTGCAAGGAAGTGCCTCCTTGTTACGCGCAAAATAATTATTCCTCCACCTGACAGCGGGGACCCATCGGACGGGCCACCTTATTTCGCGAAAAAACGTTTCCCCCCTGACTGCTGGGACCCACCGGACGGGCCACCGTATTTCGCGAAAAAAACGTTCCCCCCGCTGTCAGCTCGGACCCACCGGAAGTGCCTCCTTATTACGCACAAAAAAATGAATACTCCCCTGCTAGCTGGGGCCCACCATGGTGGGAGGCTGATTTGTGGGCCTACTAAGTTGACTGGGACGGGGGCCTTTGTCAACTTTAGGCAATATGAACGATTCTAACTCCAGTGACTGTCACTGTACGATGTCTATCCAACGGCCGTACTGCTTGTTCAACCTCTAGTCTTCTTGCTCCAGCCGCCCAAAGCAGCGCCGGTCGTGCCGCATGCTCCTGCCTCCCGTGGCCGAATGTGTTGCCACGGAGGCCTCACCACCCCCTACTATTCCCACCGCTGGCCAGGCCCTGCGGCGACGAAAGCCTCACACCATAGCCGAACCAGTGAACCCTCGTACTCCTCTCCGCACGGGTTTCCACTGCCGCGTCTTCCTCGGCTCCCCGTCGTCCCCTTCCTAGGCCTCGTCGTCGTCCACCGCCTTGGTGCTCTCGGCGCGGCGTGGTCAATGTGGTCAAGGAACGAATTCCATCGGACGTGGATTGTACGTGGAGAGGCTGACAGCTGGGTCCATAGTCGCAGCAAGGAAGTGCCTCCTTATTATGCGAAAAATAATGATTCCTCCACCTGACAGCTGGGACCCACCGGACGGGCCACTGTATTTTGCGGAAAAAAAATGTTTCCCCCTGACTGCTGGGACCCACCAGCTACATCTTCGCACGCAAAGAAGTGCGTCCGGGCAAAAAAACGATTCGCCCCCCTGACTGCTAGGACCCACCAGCCACATCTTCGCACGCAAGGAAGTGCGTCCGGGAAAAAAAATGGTTCGCCCCCCTGACTGCTGGGACCCACCAGCTACATCTTCACAGGCAAGGAAGTGCGTGATAGTCGGGACCCACCTGGTTGAAGCATACGAAGCATTGTCATTCTGGTCGCGAACGTGTACGTACATACTGGTCATTGTAGAGGCGCGCACGTGTCGTAGTAGAGGCGCGCACGTAGCATGTACACGTACGTACAACGGCCAGTGTGCAAGAAAGAAAATACAGCCACGTATGTGTACATACGGGCGGGGTCTCGAACGCCTACTCGCGCATACGTACGGCCAGGGCTCGTGTACATGGCTGGGTCGGAACGGAGAAATAGCGTCGTCGTCGTGTTCATGGGGAGCCAACCGGGTGGGTCGGAATGGAATGCGTCGTCGTGTTCATCGGGAGGGCTTGGACGGAACAAGTGATGGAAACGAGGCCTGGCGTACCGCAGAACAAAAGAAACAGCCATGTGTTTGACCGGCCACGTTTGAAACGGGGGTCCTGTTGATCGGGAGGGGTCTGGCGTACCGCAAAATGGAGGAAACGGACCTCCTACGGTCGAAACGGGGGTCCTGTTGATCGGGAGGGGTGTGGCGTACCGCAAAACGGAGGAAACGGACCTCCTA
>NC_041393.1:389867423-389948627 GCF_002162155.2 Triticum dicoccoides | reverse complement strand
GTCCTGTTGATCGGGAGGGGTGTGGCGTACCGCACAACGGACGAAAAGGACTTGTGTTGGAGCGCTACGGTCGAAACGGGGGTCCTGTTCATCGGGAGGGGTGTGGCATACCGCAAAACGGGACTCCACGTGATACTGTTCATCTCCACCGTCGACCTCCTCCAACCTCCACGGGCTACCGTCGACCCCCTCCAGCCTCCACGGGCTCCCGTTCATCCAGCCTCCACCGCGCGCTACTCCACCGGCTACTGTTCAACCACCCCTCCATGGGCACCCCTCCACCGTCTACTGTTCATCCAACCCTCAACACCACGGGGTCCTATTCATCCAGAGGCAACGCCACCGCTCACTGTTCATCCACCCCCCCTGCAACACTCACTGTTCATCCAATCGATCGGCTTTAGTTAGCAGCAGTAGTAAAGGAATCACTCGATCGGGTTCAGTTAACAGCCATCAATCGATCGCTCGGGTTTAGTAACGCGTAGCCTGCAGTGCAATCGCTCGGGTTCAGTTAGAGCCCAACGCCTCGCTCGGGTTCAGTTAGAGCCAACGCCTCGCACACACGCGCGTACGTGTACGAGAGAAATGCGCATCGCTCGGCCCCTGACCTCCCACCGTAACCGGGAACTCCTCGAAATTTTCCTCGCCCTCGCTTCTACCACGGTTTTTTCCGTCATGGACGGCCCAAAGAATGTCATGCAGCTGTGTCTCCAGCCCACCCAGGACGAAAAACCCATTTTCTGTCATGATTTTTTGTCATAGAAGTAGGAGCCTACCACATCTATGATGATACCGGGTTTTGTCACAATTATCGCCATAGAAGTGTCATATGTATGACAGTAAAAAAATTCGTTCGGCCCAAAATGTCACGGATGTGTCTTTTTTTTTGTAGTGGCAGCCGTGCACCAGTAGATCAAGCCGCCGGAGCCGCCGCCCCTCCCCCCGTAGACCAGTTCACCAGCGATGCCTCCCAGCAGATCAGGCCGCCGGCGCTGCATCCAAGCAGATGAGGCCGCTGCCGCCGCAGGAAGAGGTCCTAGGAACTCCGCCGCCCCCGCAGGTCAGGCCATCGCCCTCCAGTGGCTCGGGCGCTGCACCTGCTCCTCTTCAGATCGAGACATGGAGGGGCGAAGGAGAGGCGAAAGAGGAAGAGGCGATAGGATTTCTTGGGAGTGACGGGCTAGAGCGATACCCAGACCAGTTCCACGTGATTCCTCCGATTTGGAGGTATCGACGCGTTCCGGATATGGGACGAATATTCCCTCGGTGGGAACGAGTTGGTTCCTGTTCCACTTATGCACCAAACGCAGGAACGAGGCCTTAGGACGGGTTCGACCCATGCCATTCTAGTTGGTGACTGAAACCAAACACACCCTTAGAATTGCATGTGTAGGTTGATTGCTTGACTTGTGCTAAGTTGCTAAAATCTGCCAAGCACTACAATTGGGAAAAGGCTAGATTTTTATTTGGTCAAGTAGTCTAATCACCCCCCCTCTAGACATACTTTCGATCCTACACCTGGGACCCTGCCAGCCCACCCCACCGAACCCCAAACCCTAGCCCAATCCGCCGATGCTGCCGCCTCGCGTCGCCCACCGCCGCACCACCCCGCCACCGCCGCCGGAGCCGCCCTGCCGGAGTTCCCGTCGCCGCCGCCGACATGTTTGCCGAGGTAGCCGCCGGTTTTATTTCGAAAACCTAGATACGTTTTTAGATTAGATTGGTTCGGTTTTTTCTGGTTTAGTTAAATAGCGGATGTTCATCCTTACGTTCATTTTAACGAATGGTGTTCACCCGTTAGCCTCAAACAGCGGACGTTCGTTTGTTAGCCTATTCGTTGGTTTTTCTTTTTCCAGGGTTTTTTCCGCGATTATTTTCGATCACGATTTCTGCCCCGATCTTCGTTTTAGTTTATCTTTTCGCTCGTTTATCGGAATCGGGCAATTCAAGCGCCTAGATCTTCATCTCGAAGCCCTCTTTCTGTTTAAACAACTTGAACAAGATTTTGGTACTGTAAAATTTGACTTAGTCCAGATTAGTAAACGGATCTTGTTTCTTTCGCAGTTTGAGTTTCTTTGCTTTGTTTGATTTGATTCTTTTTGCAAACCGGAGTTCTTAAGCTGAACTTTCTAGTTAGATATCTTATTTGAGTTTTACCCGTGCTTCTAGTTGATTGCTTATGTATGTATCTGTTTGTTTGTGATAGAGTACCCGGAGTGCAAAGCGTGCTACTACGAGTCTCTAGGTTTCACGGATCATCAGCAAGGCAAGTAACACTTTGATCATACCTCTTTACTACCCAGTTTTATTTGCATTAGATCCACCCTCAAACATTGCGTGGTTAGGATCTGATTAACATGTGGGTTTTGGGAAGTAGATGATGAGGTAGAACATATTGCCCTGTTTATTATCAAATCTTTGTGTCGGTGTACAAAAGTAGGGGCTCTCCTTTTGACCCCTTTACTTGTGCACGGGCAGTTAGAGCCGCGCGCCATGACCACACATAGCAGGGCAAAGAAGGGGAGCCGGAGAGAAGCCGAAGGCACGAGACAAACAAGGCAACATCAAGGACCAAGGCCACAGAGAGCAGATGGGCGGAGCAGGTTCCCCCGACAAGACCCTTGCCGGGGGCAGCCTCAGCAGCCCCGGCAAGCCCCATGCCGGGGCAGCTCACCCACACCAGTGGAGCGAGCCACCCTCGAGCCCACGGTCTCCAACACCATCAACCTTGTTGGGCTAGGGCTCGGGAGGCACCTCCATGGTGGCATGCAGATCTTTGTGAAGACAAAGAATATTCGAGCTCAGATAAGGTTTGGAGGGCGACAATCCTCGCCAAGATCCTTGCCGAGAAAAACCCATAAGACCCCCGACAAGATTCTCGCTGGGGACGAGAGCATGCCACAGCAAGACCCTTGCCGGGCCACCCGACAAGACCCTTGCCAAGGGCGTCGGCAGGGCCACTGCCAGGCCCGCACTAACCAGATCCCCACCGCCGTTCACATGCAGCTACCAGCCCAACCAGCTGGGCAGGCACCTGTGTGGCAACATGCAGCTTCTAGGCCAACTCAGCACACACCTGCATGGCGGCATGCAGATCTTCGTGGAGGCTCCACCACCGCGCCACCTCAGCTGCTTGCCTGCCTAGATGGCACCGCATGCATCGCTGGCCCGGGCGCGTGTCGAAGCGAGGAGGAGCGGCGACGGACGGGACGGGCGTCGCTCCCGTCCTCGATAAAGCAAGAGGACACCTAAGCTACACATTAAATGCGTCTTGTCCTGTAATAGGAGCGATAAACTCATAGCACTGTAGGCCTTTCCACCTCCTGTGTGCCACTGTGGCAGCCCCTTTCGCCTATAAAAGGAGGCCCATGGCGAACTGGAGAAGGATTTGGCTCTTTCGAACCATGCAGCGCCCGTAGCTAGTCCAAGAGCTCAAGAACACTCAATACATCCACCAAAGCAGGACTGGGGTTTTACGCATCCTCGCGGCCCGAACCTGGGTAAACAATCCTTGTGCTAGTTATTAATCCTGCTCTTCTCACAACCCCGCGCCCCGCAACCGTAGTAGGGATTCTTGTGATCCCATAGGTGTCGTTTCCCACCGACATCTTTGGCGCGCCAGGTAGGGGGCGCAATTGTGAGGATCTGGTCTACTAGTTGGCCTAGTAGTTCTTCATCGCCATGGCTCCTAATAAGAAGACGACCACGGTGATCGGTTCATCCGGGACCGGACTGCCAGTACCGGTGAGGACCAGTAGCGGGCCAGTCGTGGAGAGAACCCGTGGTGCGGCCTGTGAACATCCACATCACCCTGGCAGTCCAGGCCTGGTGAGCGGCGTGGTTCGTGCGCCAGGCGACGAGCCACGCGTCGCAGGCTCAAGAGACGGAGTCGGGCCCCCCGCAGGCGGCGCGGGGCCCTCCAAGGGCGTAATTGTACCGCCAGACGGCGGCGCAGTGACCTCCAAGACACCAACACCGGCGCCCATAGCGCGCTCTTCTAAGGTCGTGCGCGATGAGCAGCGCCGCCCTGCTGGTGACCCTGGGCGCCACCCTGGGAAGGGTCCCATGCGCCCTTCAGAGGATGAGAAGGGCCAGCATGCGCACCGAGGTGCTGGCGGAGGTGGCGAACGGCTGCGGAGCCATGATGGGGCTCCTTCTAACGCGGTTAGAAGTCGAGGCGCATCGCGGTCCACATAGCTTTCACCGCCGCCCACGCCGGCAGAAGCCCTAGCACGCGCACAGCTGCTCCTCGACTTTCCTCCCGCTGCGGAGAAGCTTGACGAATGGAGGGCCACCGTCCGAAGCCTCGTCGGCATCGCTAACAACAATGAGTTGTGGCCGGCAGGACCCATAGGCCATCGCTCCGTCGAGCCACCGCATACCAGCGGAGGTCGGGCCGGAGGCGATGCGGCCATGGTGCACTCCCCTCCTCCATCCCGGCCACCGCGGGTGTCGGTCCGTCGCGACGACGCTCGTGATGATATTTTCATAGCATCATCCGACCCGCGAACCCACCGCAACCAACGCCAAGTTCTTCAGGAGCGAGCTCATGAAGCCGCTCGAACCACCATCGGGCGTCGGCGCGACGCGCGCCACCGGTCGGATAGGCGGGCAGGGCCCACTACGGACCACCCAGCATCGGGAGGCTACGGTGGCCTACCTTACGAGGTAGGTTGTCCGGCCTTCACCTGTGAGCTGCGGCAATTCCAGTGGCCCTCCCACCACACATTCAAGCCCGACGTTGGCGAGAAGTACAATGGAAAGACTCACCCGTCGGAGTTCCTCAGCATCTACACCATCGCGATGCAAGCTGCTGGGGCCCGTGATGACAAGGTGCTTGCCAAGTACTTCCCGTTGGCACTCAAGCCCAATGTTATGTCATGGTTGATGCACTTGCCAGTAGACTCCATTTCTTCTTGGGCGTATTTGTGTCATGAGTTTGTTGGCGCCTTTACCGGAGGCCACCAAGCTCATGGCCAGGTGAGTGATTTGCATATCATCCCCCAGAAGGAAGGAGAAAACTTGCGCAAGTACATCCAAAGGTTCAGCCGAGTACAACATCCCTGACGTTCATCCTGCCGCCGTGATCAGTGCATTCCATCAGAATGTGCGCAATCGTAAGATGCGTGAGGAGCTGGCGATGAACAAGGTCAAGGATGTGGCCGAACTTTATGTTCTGGCCGAACAGTGCGCTCGCGCTGAAGAGGGAAGGAAGTACCCCGGCGAAGACGCCGGCGCGGAAACCGAATCCACGGATGATACCGCCACCCCGACGAAGAAGGGTCGGCGCCGTAACAGGAAGCGCAAGGGCAAGACCGTGCTTGCCGTCGAGGGATCCGACAATACCAGTGCCAACAAGAAACCCAAGGCGAGTGACCCCGGCAAGGAGGTTGCCGGGTGTGCCGCTTGCCAGGCCTTGGCGGCTGCTGATAAGCCAGGGTGCTCCGACAAGCAGTATTGCAAGATCCACCGCACCAAAGGCCACGATCTCCAGATTTGCCGGCAAGTGGAGCTGCTCATTGAGAAGCAGAAAGCCGAGTATGAGCGGCGGGACAAGGAGAAGGGCGAAGAGGGTGCTGAGGGATCTGGCAAGAAGCGTGGCGGCCAAGGAGGCCGCCGCGGCAAAGATAATCAGCAGGAGAGGCCCGCCCGGGCTGCGACAAGAAGTAGGAAGACGATGATCATGACGAGGACGATGAGTCCGGCGACCACGAGTTCCAGAAAGCCACAGAAGCCATGTGCGTCGATGGTGGCGCCTCGCTACATGCATCCCACCGCCAGCTCAAGCAGTGGGCGCATGAGATCATAGCGGTGGAGCTGTCGCTCGACGCACGGAAGCCGCTGAGGTGGTCCAGCACGCCTATCATCTTTGATGCCGAGGACCACCCTGACCGCACTACTGCAATCGAGTGCTTGCCATTGTTGGTCTCACAAACAATCCGCAACCTCAAGGTGACGAGGATGCTGGTTGACGATAGGGCCAGTCTGAACTTGATCTCGCCTGTTGTGGTCAAGAGGCTGTATATCCCTGATGGAGACCTCGAGAAGACGGGCACGTTCCAAGGGGTCAACCTGGGGAGGATCCAGCCGAAGGGAAAGGTCACGCTGCCCGTGATGTTCGGAGGTGAGCTGAACCCACAGGATGGAGAGGATTGTCTTTGATGTAGCTGAGATCCCCTTGCCCTACAACAGGATTCTCAGCCACCCGGCACTAGCCAAGTTCATGGCGGCTTCACATTACGCCTACAACACACTGAAGATGCCCGGGCCGATGAACATCATCACCGTCCCCTCCGACAAAAAAGACGCGTTGATTTGCACCCACCAACTCTACCGAGAAGCAGTTGCAGCATCTGCCGCCAAGGCACCTGCTCCCGCCGATGGAGCCCCGGGAGGGAAAAAGACCGGCGAGACCCCTCGCACCCACTCCGGCAAGCGCACCTCTTCGGGGTGTTGCGCTCCCGTTGAGGACGTGCCAGAGAGCTCCACAGGCAAGAGCAAGAAGTCCAGGGCTGCACCACCAGGGACCAAGAAGGTGCCCGTCAAGGAGGACGGCACGAGGGGAGCTTTTACCATAAGCTCCACCCTCGATAGCAAATAGGAAAGCGAGCTCGTCACTTTCCTGCGGGCGAATGTCGATGTGTTTGCATGGCAAGCCTCCGAAATCCCCGGCGTTCCCAGGGAAGTGATTGAGCACCATCTTGTTGTCTGTCCTCATGCACGGCCCGTCAAGCAGAAGGTCAGGAAGCAAGCTCTAGAAAGGTAGGAGTTCATCACGGAGGAGATCAGAAAACTAGGGGCGGCAGGCTTGGTAAGGGGAGTGCTCCATCCGACGTGGTTGGCCAACCCGGTAGTGGTGCGCAAGGCAAACGGGAAGTGGAGGCTGTGCATTGATTACACAGACATCAATAAGGCTTGTCCAAAGGATCCCTTCCCGTTGCCGTGCATCGACCAGATTGTGGACTCCACGGCTGGGTGTGACCTGTTATCATTCCTTGACGCTCGACAAGAGGTACAGGAGACCGCTCTCCCCGGCAAGGAAACAAGCCGCAACTGGATCATGTACTTTGATGGGGCTTTTTCGCTACAAGGCGTCGGCGCTGGTGTGCTACTTGTCGCACCCACCGGAGAGCACCTCAAGTATGTCATCCAAATGCACTTTCTCCAGGAGATGTCAACTAACAACACCGCCAAATACGAGGGCTTGCTTTCCGGTCTCAGGATCACGGCAAACCTCGGAGTCAAAAATCTCATTGTCAGGGGTGATTCGCAGCTCGTCGTCAGGCAGATAAACAAACATTATCAGAGCCCGTTGATGGAAGCTTACGTGGATGAGGTGAGGAAACTAGAGGAGCGCTTTGACAGTATACAAGCAGAGCATGTCCCTTGGACGGAAAACGACATCGCCGACCACCTGTCAAAGCGCGCTGCCCTCAAGCTACCTGTGAAACTAGGTACTTTTGTGCTTTAGTTAACTCAACCATCCGTCGAACCATCAACCAGGCAGAACAAGCGGAGGAAGCTAGTCCTCGGTAAGTACTTCCCCACCGAGCTCCCCGACACCGCTAGCAAAGATGCTGCCATGAATGTCGATCCTGTCGCGGGGCAACCGACTCTGGCAGGGCCTCAGGCCATAGCCATAGAGACGGCCGCTCCCGTGGCAGAAGAGATGCCTCTGGTCCTTGTCGTCGAGCCACAGGCTCCGGCATGGGCGTAGCACACCGTCTGATTCCTCCAAAAAGGAGAGCTTCCTGAGGAGCAGGAAGAGGCAGAAAGAGTAGCCCGCTGGTCTGCTCTGTACCAATTCATTGACAACGTATTGTACAGAAAAAGACCGAATGGGGTGAAATTGAAGTGCATCTCCCGGGAGGAAGGACTAGAGATGTTGGCAGAGATACATGGAGGCATATGTGGCTCCCACATAGGGTCGAGGGCCCTTACGGCAAGGCTTTCCGGAAAGGTTTCTTCTGGCCCACTGCCCTCCAGGATGCGACGGCACTAGTAACCAAGTGTGAAGCGTGCCAGTTCCATTCAAAGAAGCTTCATCAACCGGCTCAGGCCCTTCAAACCATCCCTCTCTCCTGGCCCTTATCGGTCTGGGGGCTCGACATATTGGGCCCTTTCCCTCGTGCCGTCGGGGGCATTGAGTACTTGTACATTGCAATCGACAAGTTCACAAAGTGGCCAGAGGTGGAAGCAGTGAGGAAGGTGACACGCAATCAGCCATCAAGTTCTTCAAGGGACTAGTTTGCCGTTTTGGGGTACCCAACAGGATCATCACCGACAATGGCATACAGTTCACAAGCCATGCCTTCATGCAATACATTGAGGATCTCGGCAGCAAGGTCTGTTTTGCTTCCGTGGCTCACCCACGGAGCAACGGCCAAGCGGCGAGAGCAAATGCTGAAGTTCTGCGAGGCTTAAGAGCGAAGACTTTTGATAGGCTGCGCAAGAGTGGAAGGCGCTGGATTGACGAATCGCTGGCGGTTCTTTGGTCGATCAGATCGATGCCAAATCGAGCCACTGGCCAGACACCCTTTGCCCTGGTCTACGGGGCAGAAGCAGTTCTCCCCACAGAACTCATATACGGGTCAACTCGAGTGCTCTCTTATGATGAGCTTGAGCAAGAGCGATTGCGGCAAGATGACGCAATGCTCCTTGAGGAAGATCGTCTCCGGGCGGCTGTGAGAGCAGCACGCTACCAGCAAGCCTTGTGCCGCTACCATAGCTGCAAGGTTCATGCCCGGAGCTTTGAGGAAGGCGACCTTGTTCTTCGACACGTTCAGTCGGCCAAGAATTCCAACAAGTTGACACCGAAGTGGGAAGGCCCTTATCGGGTAACACGAGTCACCAGGCCTGGCGCAGTCCGCCTGGAGACCGAAGATGTCATTCCAGTGAGCAACTCCTGGAACATTGAGCATCTTCGCAAGTTTTACCCATAAGGCGTGGCTGCCGGGCCTCCCGGCAAGCCACCTTTTGTACAAGCCTTGCCAGCAAGGCATGTAACCCTTTGTACAAAGCCAGGTGCAGACCCTGAGCATAAATAAACAAAGCGCTGGTGCCCTAAGTTATAGCATGCATGCTAGGTCGAGTCTCTTCCTCGGTTAGGGTTGATAGTGCTTGGCGGCGGCTGACCCCTAGCCTAGAGGTTGAGTGCGTGTCTGCCTGTTCTTTTCTGTCCTCTTTGATTCGCAGGGTACATAAGCACTTCTGCCGAGCTGTTTGGAGGAAAGCGAACGGATCGGCGTCCCGACCCCGGCAAAGCAAAGTTGCCAGGGGCTGCAAGTACAAGGATCCCCCCATAGCAAGCCAAGGTTGCCGGGGGCTGCATATCCAGATAAGTCTTTTATCCTCTATCATGCATTTCGTTCTGGAATGCGATATGTGAAACCTCGTTTTATTTCTAGGCAACCGTGCTCCCCTTTTTCCGCACCCAAGGATTTTCTCCTGGGTCCGAACTTGGTTGTAGTCGCGGCAGCAAGGAAATGGAATGAGGAGCCTAAGCCCACCTCATCCCTACCTCCGCCAAGGGCGTGAGAAAGGTCGAGCAAAGTGGGGGGACTGCAAGGCTTGTTGCCTGGCGAAAAACGTTTATCTTAAAAAAAATAACGAGGATTCGCTCCTTGTCGCGGGTCTCACCCACGAACGAGAAACCCGACAAACATCCCTTTTTCATTAAAAACATCTTGTACAGGTACAGTTCATACGAAATTAAAAACATGAGCAAGGGGATTACAAGTTCTAAATTTAACGAAGGCCCGAAGGCTTACAAGACTAAAAAGAGATAAGATGCACGTAATCCCTTTCTTGTCCCTCTCCTCAGGAGGCAGCTCAAGAAAGAAGAAGGGAAAAAGGGGTGCCTAGGCGAGGTACGAGTAGTAGAAGGCGCCAAGAGAACATGCTGGCGGTCGCCTAGGAGAGGGTCGGAGGCGGTGGCACCGGAGGAAGAGCTGGAAGATGAGGCAGTGGTCCATCAATACGCTATGAAGGCGTCGGTGCCCGCGTACTCCGACTTGACGGCCCGCCACCCGCCTTCTTTGCCTTCTCCGTCCTCCCTATGCCAGCCGCCTAAGGAGATGGCCCCGAGAAGTTCAAGGAGCTGGCCCCTCCCCCGGCGGGTCCCGCCGAAGGAGCGGCCAGGTGCAAATGCTGCTGTTGCCGCACCCTCCCAGGCGCGGTGCATCCGACATCTAGTCGGACTCATCCCCGTCATCTGCCCCGCTGTCCTCCTCATCACTCTCTCTTGAGGAAGTGTTTCCATCGTCGGAGGATCTCTCCACGCAGCACTTCAGGCGAGTTCCAAGATCTCCAAAGACCTTGACGGAGAGCAGGCCGTTCTCCATTAACTTGAAGTAGAGAACGAGCCCCGCCGTCAAGATGTGGATGCGAGCAAAAGGCTTCCACCCTCGGCGAAGATACATGACATGAGGGGCAGGGAACTCGACATCGGCCCATGTGCCGCTGTTCCCACAACCCCTCATATGCAGCCGCAGCACCTGCAGCGAATCCAGCTCCATCTCCCACGCAAATGGAGTCGGGAGGCGAAGACGACGGCGCGGTGGCTGGCGCAGCCTGATGAAGAACTCGTAAGGGTTGTCCCCGACATGGCCCTCCACCGGGGGAGGTGCCGCTGGCGGAGGCGAGGGCGATCTGCCACCCCGTCCTCCTCTCCCTCGAGCACCGCGATGGCCTCGACCTCGCCCCCTCCCCCTCCCTCTAGCGGCCGGCTCCGCCGCCACGAGCTCTTGGGGAGGAGCAATGTGTTGTCTGGCCGAGACCCTCGCTGCCATCGATGAAGCGTCGCATGCCCCCTCGCCATGACAGAAGGAAGAAGGAAGCAGGAATGGGGAGAAGCGGATGACGAAGGATTGAGAGGCGTCGTTCCTCCTGCTCCCCTCTTTATAAAGGGACGGGGGTGAGGCTCGGTCGCCGCTCTCGGCGAATCCGGACCATTGAAGTGACAACGGGCGGGGTCGTCGACCGCCCTCCCCACTCAATTGAAGGCGCGTGGGAATCGACCCACGCGCGCGCGACTTCCCGTATCCCGCGCGCCTGTCATTTGCTCTGCATCATGCATGCAGCGAACGTGGCGCAAGAGGCGGGCGCAAATGGGACGCGTGGAGCAGCGGTTCCCGAGTAAGGGCGGTAAATGAGCAGTGGCCCTGCGGCCTCGAGGAGACACGCAAGCCGTCTCTTTACTGTCCACCACAAGATGACGCCAGCGTGCTTCGGTCATGCACATGTGCGCGACCCCCACTTCGTGCATTCAATGCGGGTCGTGGGGAAGCACAGCGGACGGAACAGTTACCGCGGGGAAATCCGCCCCGCCTGCCCGCGCACCATTCTGGGCCTGGCCCAACAACGTGTCGCGCTTATGTGTGGCCTAGGCCCAGGGGCTCCTGTCAGTGTACAAAAGTAGGGGCTCTCCTTTTGACCCCTTTACTTGTGCACAGGCAGTCAGAGCCATGCGCCACGGCCGCACACAGCAGGGCAAAGAAGGGGAGCCGGAGGGAAGCCGAAGGCACGAGACAAACAAGGCGACATCAAGGACCAAGGCCACAGAGAGCAGATAGGCGGAGCAGGTTCCCTCGGCAAGACCCTTGCCGGGGGCAGCCTCAGCAGCCCCAGCAAGCCCCTTGCCGGGGCAGCTTGCCCACACCAGCGGAGGGAGCCACCCTCAAGCCCACGGTCTCCAACACCATCAACCACGTTGGGCCAGGGCTCGGGAGGCACCTCCATGGTGGCATGCAGATCTTTGTGAAGACAAAGAATATTCGAGATCAGATAAGGATTGGAGGGCGACAATCCTCGCCAGATCCTTGCCGAGGAAAACCCACAAGACCCCCGGCAAGATTCTCGCCGGGGACGACAGCGCGCCATGGCAAGACCCTTGCCGGGTCACCTGGCAAGACCCTTTCCAAGGGCGTCAGTGGGGCCACTGCCAGGCCCGCACCAACCAGATCCCCACCGCCGTTCACATGCAGCTGCCAGCCCAACCAGCTGGGCAAGCACCTGCGTGGCAACATGCAGCTTCCAGGCCAACTCAGCACACACCTGCGTGGCGGCATGCAGATCTTCATGGAGGCTCCACCACCGCGCCACCTCAGCTACTTGCCTGCCTACATGGCACCGCATGCATCGCTGGCTAGGGCGCGTGTCGAAGCAAGGAGGAGCGGCGATGGACGGGACAGGCCTCACTCCTGTCCCCGATAAAGCGAGAGGACACCTAAGCTACGCATTAAATGCGTCTTGTCCTGTAATACGAGTGATACACTCGTAGCACTGTAGGCCTTTCCACCTCATGTGTGCCACTGTGGCAGCCCCTTTCACCTATAAAAGGAGGCCCTTGGCGTACTGGAGAAGGATTCGGCTCTTTCGAACCACGCATCGCCCATAGCTAGTCCAAGAGCTCAAGAACACTCAATACATCCACCAAAGCAGGACTAGGGTTTTACGCATCCTCACGGCCCAAACCTTGGTAAACGATCCTTGTGCTGGTTACTAACCCTGCTCTTCTCACAACCCCGCGCCCTGCAACCGTAGTAGGGATTCTTGTGATCCCATAGGTGTCGTTTCCCACCAACACTTTGGGAGTTACATCTACATTGTGTTTATATTGCTATGCTATGGTCATAGACGTGGTTTGGGTGAGTGTATCCACGCATGATAGATGTGAGTATTGCTAATTAATGGTTAGCTTAAGGTGGCTACTTTAATACACATCTGGGAGGATTGCTTGATGTCGGATTTCGGGTTCTGACAGACCCTCAAGGTTCGAACTCTGAGGTGCACGCGGAGATCACACCTCCTGCCTACCCCGTGTCTCGTCGCCTCGCAAGGATCTAAACTACACGAAGAACAACACAAGTGACATGAGATTTATACTGGTTCAGGCCACCATTGTGGTGTAATACCCTACTCCAGTTTGTGGTGTGGTGGATTGCCTCAGGGGCTAATGATGAATAGTACAAGGAAGAACAACCTCGCGAGGGGCTGTTCTTGGCTGGTGCGATGAACTGCTTGGGTGAGTTCAGTCGCCTCTCTCTCTCTCTCTCTAGTCTACCCCCAATCTCTCTCCCTACTCTGCGGTGGCTAGCTCTATATATAGAGGGAGGCCCTGGGCCTCTTCCCAAATATTGAGCGGGAAGGGTGCCAACAATTGGCCATTTTGAAGGGGAACATCTAGTACACTTATCCTGACTAAAGTCGGTCCTCGTCTGCCAAAGACCCAGACAGTGACGCCGGCTTGGGCTCCACGATGACCTCCATCCTGCCGTCCTGCTGGTCTTGGTCTTGTTGCACCGAAATGGTTGCCTTTGCTTGATACTCTTGCCTGCGCTTGCACCCTTTGCACCAAAGAGGAAACAAGGATTCTGCACAGGCCGGCGCCCGCCTGGCCTCGGTCGTCATGGCTTGCGTCACGGGCACCTCATGAGTTACCCCGCCTTGATCTCTCTGCCTCCTCGCGAGCCAGCCTGACGAGGTTGTGCCCAAGGAAGCCTCCTGTCGTCCGCCCTGCGAGGGTTGGCCCCTCGCGAGGGTCTTGAGTATGTGTTGATGAAGATGGGCCGTACTGGGCCACTCCCTGAGCCACGCCACAGGCCGCAGGCAGGCAAGTCTGGGTACCCTTGTTCCCAGAGCGCCGACAGTAGCCCCCGGGACCAAGGCACGCCCGGACTTGGCTTAGCAGAGAAGCAAAGGGGCAAGTGCGAAGCACCGCGGACCCCATCAGCCTGCGGCCTTGGGCGCCGCGTGGCGGTTGATTGGACGTGGGCATCCCGGCTCCCCCACGACGCCTTGGCAACTGCGCGAATTGACAAGTCCCTGCATGCAAAACGGGTCATGATTACCTGTGATCGTGGAGGCCGGCGGTTGGCCTCCCCCGGCTATATGTACGAAATGGCACGGGCCTTTCCAGTCCATCTCTTCCTGCTACTCTCCGTCTTCTTCTTTGTCCTCGCTCCACCATATGCCAATGGCACCGATCTGTCGGTTTTCTGCCGAAGAGAAGGGGAAGGCCCCCCGAGAGGGTCCTGTCCCGCTTCCTCCGATGAAACGGCTTGTCTCTTGCCGTGGAGAAGGGGGTGCTTGGCAGGAGGTGTCGAGGCCATGGTTTGAGCGGCCGCCGCCTGGATTCCCATTGCCCTTGTATGCCTGTATCGAGGGTCCTGAAGGTGCAGGCGCCGAGCGGCACCGCCAGAGGCGCCGTCGCCACCGGTGGATCACGGCGGTGCGCGTTGTTCCTCCTGGAGTTCACGCTGAGGGCTCCTCTCGCGAGCTCATGCTTCACGCCGCCATGCCTCCTCGGTCTTGGATTCACCTCCCTCCTTCCTTCGCCTTCAAGATCCCGCCGAGGGGGCCTATCGAGCTTTGGCTGCAGCATGCTGACTGCAGTACCCCTGCGACCGAAGCGGATCTCGAGGTCGTTGCTCCAGGCAAGGTCTACATGACCCGTGGCTGGGGCGAGATCGCCCAGGTCTGCAGGACGGGTGGCGCCCTCGTAATCCACCTTGAGTACGACGGCGCCTCCCTGATGTTATTCAAGGTCTTCGATGCGGAGGGACGCCGGCTGGAGTGCTGCCCTGAGAAAGGCGGCCGGGGCCCTGCCGTGGCGAGGACTAGGCTCGCCAATCGCTCCCCCAGCACCTCCGCAGGCAGCAGAGGTGTCGGAGGATCTAGCGGCTCCGCCGAGCTCTTCGCGACTCCAGAGACGAGCGACGACAGCTACGAGCCCTCGAGCTTGCCTCGCTATCGGAGCAGGGCGGGCTCGTCAGGCCGCCATCACCACTGATCTGTATGGGGTTGGCGCCAGTGCCTAACGACCCACTGTTGATGATGGCGTCTCTTGCGGAGGCGCGTGTAGTTAGCGCTCTTTAGGACTTGCTCCTTTTGTTCCTTGCGAGGAATCGAAGAACACACCCTATGGGGGTTTGTAAGGTGCCTGCAGTTCCATTTGTTAATATGATCCTTATCATGGAGTGGTGTGAGATTCTTGTCCCGTCTTAGCTTAGTTCCTCCTTTCGAACCTCGCGAGGGCTTGACGCTCTGCGCTGACAGGTCCCGGTCCCAAGGCAGGCTTCAGCCGTCGCTGGTATGCCAGGTCGCGATGGCGTGGTCAAGGCCAGGAGGTGAGCGGCCCGGGGTCCAGTAAGAGCCCATGAGTCGTGATGCTCAGGAGGTCCCCTTTAGCGCTCAAGCAGCCATCGTTCGGTGAGAAAGGAGCACGATGTTGCCAAAACGGGATTGCATTAGGTGCGAGGTCGGTGCTGCGATAGCTAGTATTCCCGGAGGATGACTTATCTCGGGGGTCAGAAGCCACTCCTTGGCGCGGCGCCAGGCCCGCGCATTGGCAGCCGAGGAGTAGCCTGGCGAGGTCCCCATGTGCCTCTTCCCTCTCGCCTTTGCTCCCCTTCATTCTCTACGTCCTCAGGTCCCGGCCCTCGAGCGAGCTCAGCCGTCGCTGGATGCCAGGTCGCGATGCCGTGGACAAGGCCAGGAGGTGAGGGCTAGAGAGCCAGTAAGTGTCCATGAGTCGCGATGCTCAGGTACCCCCCCTTTAACGTGCAAGTGGTTCGCGCGGACGAGAGCGAAGTAGATGCTCCGAAGGCCTCGCCCGACGCTGCTCCTTAAAGTGATCCTGCGAGTTCATCACAAGAAAAGCGAGAGTTTGCCGTTACAATTGCCAGCCAGCTGCTGGTTGCTTTGGGAGGGTGACGAGGCATTGAAGGCTTGGTGAGGTGGCGCCCTGTGGGGTTGCCGCGGCCAGAGCTCAGCCATTCAGGTTTGTCGACGTTGCAGGGGCGGACCCATGCGCAAGCATCATGCTGTCAAGGAGCAGCTCCATCAGTTGGTGTGCAATCGAGCGGGTGATTAAGTCAAGCACGTTAATCATGAAGGAGCAAATCCATTTAGATAGGCGAAGAAAGAGACAAACACCGCTGGGTTGGGCCTGAGCGACTTTGGGGATGATGCGGCCCGAGGGGCGCCCCCGATAAAGTAAACTAAAAACATGAACCAAAGGGATGCATGCCGCAGGGACGGACCCACGCGGCCTGAGAATGATGCAGCCCTGGGGGGCACTCCCAGCTGAAAATGAAACTCGAAGGATGTCACCTGATGATGTTGAAGATGAAGGGATGCTGAAGTAGCGGACGGCGTGCGCTGCGGAAGCCGATCTTCACGAGCCCCCAGGCCCAGGAGCCCCGGGAGGCTCCGGAGGCGCTGGCGGCTCCTCGCGGACCATCTCCATCTCTGCCAGGACTGTGGAATGCCTAGCCGCTTGAGCCTCCAAGATGCTCCTCATGAGGCGCTGACGCACAGCAGCCTCATTCGGCAGGCCGTAAGGCATGCGAACATAGTTGTGGGGTGGACCTTCACAGCATCCCACGCGTGAGGTCCAGAGGCGCTCCTATGAGGCGGCTCGGTTGAGTCCTGGTATGTCGATGCAGACGCGCAGCCCGCCATCCTCGCCTGGGTGGGGAGCTACAGCGGGTAAGCGGCGTCTGCCACTCATGACTCTCGACTCCTGCAGCTCCTGAATGATCTCGCTGACGAACTCCCGAGGGTTTGGCCCTCCTTGCCTTGCTCCTTCCTGAGGGAAACATGCTTTGAAGCACGCCTCCAAGTGGTGCCCGAGCGCCTCCCTCGTGATCCTAGCAAAGTCGATGGCCCTCCAGGAGAGAGCCCTCGAGCCTTGCTCGAGGAGGGCGTCGGGCACGCCTTCCTATGCGACAGAAGGAGGCGCCCCCTGAGCAGGCGCGGACCCTGAGGGGCCTGCCTCCCGAGGGGTCGGACCAAGCGATGTCTTCTTCTTCTTAGGGGCAGCCTCGGGAAGCCTTCCGCTCCTGTGATCTAGGTCTTCAATTGACGCGGCTTGGAAAGCACGTTCCAGAGAACACAGCGTCTCTCTCTTCACAAGGCACCGTGATGACTCCACCGCTTCCTGGCATCTTGAGGACATTGTAGCCGTGATGAGTCACAGCCATGAACTTGGCCAGGGCTAGGTATCCCGAGGATGGCATTGTATGGCAGGCGAATGTGACCGACATCAAAGTCAATAAGCTTGGTGCGGTAGTTGTCGCGCTTCCCGAAGGTAACAAGAAGGCGGACCTGCCCTATCGGAACCGTGGAACCATCAGTGACTCCTAAGAAAGGCTTGGTTGGCTGCAGCTGATTGTATGGCACTTGGAGATTGTTGAACGTCTCGATGGATAGGACATTGAGCCCTGCTCCGCCATCGATGAGGGTCCTGGTGACTTGCACATTGCTGATAATTGGGGAACAAAGCATCGGGAGGACTCCGGCTGTGGCCGCGCACTTCAGCTGATCCGCTGAGTTGAACATGATGGCACACGCTGACCACCTGAGAGGGCGTGTGGCCTCAAGCTTGGGGAGGACTACATTCACTTCGCGAGCAAACTGCTTGAAGATGCGCTGAGAGGCCGGGGCTTGAGCACCGCCAAAGATGCAAGCGATTGCGCGCGGCTCCTGGAAGCCTCCAGCCCCTCGTCCTGATGATGGTCTTCATTCCTCCTCGGTTGTGGTGGCAGAGGAGGGAGGCCCGCGTTGCCTTGTGGGCGATCCTCGCGAGGCTGATCGCTCCAACCTCCCTCGCAGGCAGGTTCCTCCAATCTCTCTCACGAGGCTGGTCCTGCCAGCGGTCCTCGCGAGGTCGGTCACGCCACCCTTGGCGAGGGCCACGGTCTTCCCATCGTCCTCCACCTCTTCCTCCTCCTCGGCCATAGCCCCGGTCGCTGCGTTCGGGGCATCGGCCGGCACGCACGTCCCGCACGGCCCTGAGGTCTTGGCATTCGTTGGTGTTGTGGGTGTGGAGGTCGTGGTACACGCAGTACCAGCTGCCCTTGGATGACTCAGGCTGATCCCTGCCTCGCTTGGTGTCCAGCTCTACTGCAAGCACGACAGCCCCCTTGCGCTTCACGTCCTTGACCTTGGGCTTCTTCTCTTCTGGGTCAGCAGCTGGTAGCTCAAGGAGGGAAAGGCGCCCTTCCTCAGCCCTAGCGCACTTGGTCGCCAAATTGAACAGCTCCAGGGAGGTGCACAGGTCCTCATGGATCGCAAGCTCCTCCTTCATCTTGACGTCACGCACGCCGTCGGAGAAGGCTGAGATGATGGCCTCCTCAGACACTCTGGGGATCTTAAGGCGAGCGCTGTTGAAACGCTGGATGAACTTCTGCAGGGTCTCTCCCTGCTGCTGCTTGATGCAGCGCAAGTCGCTCATGGCCGGGGGCCGGTCGTGGGTGCCTTGGAAGTTGGCGATGAATCGGGTGCGCATCTCATCCCAGGAGGAGATCATACCAGGAGCCAGGTTCAGGAGCCAGGTGCGGGCACCGTCCTTGAGCGCCATAGGGAACCAGTTCGCCATGACCTTCTCGTCCCCGTTGGCGGCTTCGATGCCCAGCTCATAGAGCTGGAGGAACTCCGCAGGGTTAGCCATGCCATCGTAGCGCGGGGGTAAATCTGGCTTGAACTTGCCCGGCCAGGCCATGCTGCACAGATCGGCGGTGAAGGCACGGTAGCCTACAGTGGCCGCAGGAGGCCTTGGGTGACGGAGAGCTTGATCTTGGAAGTCTCCGTGCGCTGCCGCCAGGAGCAACGCGGGGTCCTGACGCACTGGAGCAGGAGCACGTTCGTGCACGGCCGGTGCGGGGAGCACACATGCATCTTCTTGGTGGTGAGGGATCTCTTGGCAGCTCTTCTCTTGCTGTGCTGGCGCCGGACGGAGTGGGTTCCGCCCAGGGGCCACGCGCCTTGGGGCCAAGGCACCTTCTTGAGGGGGAGGCGGCTGAGGCGCCCCCGGAGCTTCGTCGCCCGCGCAGGGCGGGGCGCAGTGCAGCGAGAGGGATGGCACAGGGGAGCCCCCAGCGGTGCTGACGAGCTCGGTGATGCGGGCGAGCCACTCGTCGTAGAGGTCGTTGATGGGACAGTAGTGCAGGAGCTCCCACGCCAGGAGCAGCGCGGCATGCGCGTCCGCAGGAGCGCGACGGGCGTGGGACGAGGAACCGGCTGGAGTCAATCCGGGGTGGCGGTGCGGCCTTCTCGTTGCACCGAAGGATGCAGGGACGACGCCTGCTGCTCGTTCCCCGTCGGGTCGGTGGCGGCATTGATGGAAGGCGATGGGGAACGGCGGTGGCGCCCACCGACAGGGGCCGTCTGGGCGACGCGAGTGGCGAGAGTGGCCCGACGCTCGGCGCGGGCTCGACGAGCGTCTGACATGGATGCGACGGGCGGCGAAACACGAGGCGACAAAAGGCGGATTCCAGCGCACCCCTACCTGGCGCGCCAAATGTCGGATTTCGGGTTCCGGCAGACCCTCAAGGTTCGAACTCTCGGGTGCACGCGGAGATCACACCTCCTGCCTACCCGCGTCTCGTTGCCTCGCAAGGATCTAAACTACACGAAATGCAACACAAGGGACACGAGATTTATACTGGTTCAGGCCACCATTGTGGTGTAATACCCTACTCCAGTTTGTGGTGTGGTGGATTGCCTCAGGGGCTGATGATGAACAGTACAAGGAAGAACAGCCTCGCGAGGGGCTGTTCTTGGCTGGTGCGATGAACTGCTTGGGTGAGTTCAGTCGTCTCTCTCTCTCTCTAGTCTACCCCCAATCTCTCTCCCTACTCTGCGGTGGCTAGCTCTATATATAGAGGGAGGCCCTGGGCCTCTTCCCAAATATTGAGCAGGAAGGGCGCCAACAATTGGCCATTTTGAAGGGGAACATCTAGTACACTTATCCTGACTAAAGTCGGTCCTCGCCTGCCAAAGACCCTGACAGTGACGCCGGCTTGGGCTTCACGATGACCTCCATCCTGCCGTCCTGCTGGTCTTGGTCTTGTTGCACCGAAATGGTTGCCTTTGCTTGATACCCTTGCCTGAGCTTGCACCCTTTGCACCAAAGAGGAAACAAGGACTCTGCGCAGGCCGGCGCCCGCCTGGCGCCCGCCTGGCCTCGGTCGTCATGGCTTGCGTCATGGGCACCTCGTGAGGTACCCCGCCTTGATCTCTCCGCCTCCTCGCGAGCCAGCCTGATGAGGTTGTGCCCGAGGAAGCCTCCTGTCGTCTGCCCCGCGAGGCTTGGCCCCTCGCGAGGGTCTTGAGTATGTGTTGATGAAGATGGGCCGTACTGGGCCACTCCCTGAGCCACGCCGCAGGCCGCAGGCAGGCAATTCTGGGTAACCCCATTCCCAGAACGTCGACACTTGAGGCACCCTAGAGTACCCAGTGGTTGTCAGGGGACCTGGAGAATCCAGTGTTGTCCAAGGATATCCCAGAGTACCCGTGTGATCATCCTAGGGTCCGCCACCCAGGCTCAAGGGATCATAAGATTATTCATGCTAAGAAACTTCCATGTGCAGCCACAAGCTATTATGGGCTCTAGCATAATTGAGTAAGTTGCATGACGTCTTTCACTGGTGGGCTAGAAGATGTAGGGGAAAGTAGGTGTAACTATCCATCCAGAGTAAAGAGTTATTGTTTCAGAAAGATTGTGTCTCGAATCTCCGACCATGGATGTATTCGAGTCTTGTGGGGAAAAGTGCGCAAACCTCTGCAGAGTGTACAAACTAATCATGGTTAGTCGTGTCCCCGGTTATGGACATTTTGAGTATCTGGTTCTTTGATTATCATGTTGATCTCATCACTCTAAATTTTAATTTGATTGAGTTAATGATGATGTTTAATTGGCATTGAGTTGGAGGAACCTTCTCAATGTTTAACAACCACCATGATAGTTAAACAAAATTTATTCCTTTGTTGTAGGAAAAAAATGGCTTTATGCAAAACTGTAACCATAGAGCTTTCCACCAGCCATATATGCATGTAGTGATAGCATTTATTCGTTTCATTACTCTATGTGTTACATTGCCAGCATATTCCATGTGCTGACCCATTTCAGGCTGCAAAGTTTCATGTTGCAGACTTTTCAGATGACGAGTAAGGTGCCATAGGTCGTTGTCGTTCAGTCAGCTATGCCGTTGGAGTTGATGGACTCACTTTATCTTCCAAACCTTCCGTTGTTATCGATTTTAGATGTCCTTAAGCCATATTATTGTAATAAGTTCTCTTTTTGAGACATTCGATGTAATAAGTGTGTGATTGCTACTCTGTTATGAATCCTCGAGTATGTGCGTGTCAACATTACCGATTCAGGGATGACACTTATGCACAAAGATCAGACTGTTTGAGGTCTGGTCGCTACAGAGAGCGTGTTTTCAAATACTTGGCGCGAGCTATTTCGAGCAAGGATAGCATGTTTTGCTGACCATGGTTTATGAATTATTCGACACATGTCATTTCGGACGAGGAGAAGGCGCGCTTGGATGAAGTTACGAACCTACACTCGATGTACAATGGGCCAATTGATGTGTGTCCCACATAGGACGGTAATTTCACGTCTCCCATTTATTTGCTCGGGCGAATTCCACCGAGCAGAGGATGTTTAATGGTTTGTTCAAATTTTGAGAGAACGAGCATCCATGTCTACCTTACCAAGTCGATTTGAATCAAATTTTGAAATATTAGCTTGCCACTTCTTTTTTAGATGGAGAGATGACGCTCAGGAGTAATGTGTTTTACATGCTCGTTGCTAGCGATTTACTATATGACAAATAGTTGACCCACTCAAAAACGGGAATCAAACCCAAAATGAAATATCTCGATTCAATGAAATAGCTGGTTCACCAGGTCAAAATAGTGAACTAAATCCAAAATTGAACACCTCAATCGAGTAGCATGTTGTACAGTATTATAGTACTCCATGAACATGTTGAAAGTCAAATTAATGAACTTGTTTGATATACGCATATATCCGTTCATGTGTGGATTGCAGACTTCATATTCTCCAATTTAAATATTTGAATGCAAGTTTATATCGAAACATGGTTTATAGCAGTCTTTGATGCATAAAATGCGACCTCCCCCTCTCCTGGACTCCTGCTCTCTCTCTCTCTCTCTCTCTCTCTCTCTCTCTCTCTCTCTCTCTCTCTCTCCGACAATCTTCAATTCTGTCACATGCATCCAACACACAAACCTTGTTGGTCCCTCTCCCTTTCTCTCCATCTCTCTCTATTTGTGTGTGGGGGGGTCTTTCTAGTTCGCATGCATATATACTCCATCTATAGGTCTCTCTCGCACACTATGTATGATTGTCTAGTACAAGCTAGATATCTTGGGTGCACTCATCATACGCACACAAATTCCTTGGCTCATTGCCCGTAACTCTCTCACGCACCACTCTGTCATCTCGGAGCTCTTCCCCCTCTCTCTCAAACTCTCCATCTACCTGGGTCATGCATACACATGCATATCTCACCCGCACTCGACAGGCCCATCTAAAACTCTATCTCTCTCCCTCATTCTCTCTCCATCTCACACGCACACACACACAATCTCATGCCTAGCTAGCCAAGTATGATGGTCTCTCACTCAATTGTAGGCATACGCAGTCCACCCTATATGTATATGACTAGCTAATCTTAGTCTACATCACAAACATGTGCATGGTCTATCTCGATTTCTCTCGGGGCATCTTTCTATCGCGCACGCACCTCCCTCGATATCCCACCTATATAGTCCCCTCACAATCTCGAGGGGGTCTCTCTATCACAACACACCCTCTCTCCCTCCCCATGCGCCCATGTTCTCCATGTGTCCCTCTCGACCTTTGTTCCTTGTTGGCCAGACCTCTATTGGACATGTGCCATAGGGGTGTCTATCTCCGTTGCAAACAATCACACACTAGCTATCTTCGTGTATCTCCTCGCCTCGCTTTTCTATCTCGGAGATGCATGCGTGATATGTTCGCATGAGAAACGAAAAAACACACACTCTCTCTAATTTATCGTTTGTTGTCACTTTCTGTTTGACACACATACTCTTTTTGCACACTTACTCATTCTCCTTCACACACACTTTATCTCTCTCGACTTAGGCACTCTCTTCGGTCCATAGCATATAAATTTATTGAAAAGTCAAACATCATAAAGTTTGACCATGTACTTGGACAAAAACAATTACATCTAGAATGGCAAACATATACCATTAGATTCACCATGAGATGTAGTTTCGTATGATGTATCTTTGGTATTGTAGATATAAATAACATTTGCGTAAACCTGATCAAAGTTTCCAAAGTTTGACTTCTAAAAAATTTACATGCACTGCATTATCGAGCGGATGGAATATCTCTTCCCCCCTCTCATCTATCTGACGCACCACTCAGCCTTATCGGG
The DNA here is from genome assembly GCF_002162155.2 of Triticum dicoccoides. Taxonomy (NCBI): domain Eukaryota; kingdom Viridiplantae; phylum Streptophyta; class Magnoliopsida; order Poales; family Poaceae; genus Triticum; species Triticum dicoccoides. The sequence goes on along the minus strand of NC_041393.1, from coordinate 389,925,378 downwards.
GCTCCTCAATCTCTCTCAAACTTTATATCTCCTTGGTTCACACATACACATGTCTCGCTCACGCTATACATATAGACCCATCCAACACACTCCTCCCTTGTTCTCTCTCTATGTGACACGCACCCCCCTAACTACCATAATCCCTCACTCCATCATAGGCGCAAGCACTCCCCCCTAAGTATGATTATCTCTCACTAGCCATCAGGAACACACGTATTGTCTCCTTTCATCCATACGTCTATCTCGATATCTCTCGGGGTATCTTCTGTCGCGCACACACCTTGTCACTCGATCTCCCACCCATGTAGTCCCATCACGATCTCCAGGGGATCTCTCTATGACAAACATACACTCTCTCCTCCCCATGTCTGCATTTTCTCCGTACGTCTCTCTCGACCTCTCTCCCTTGTTTGTCAGACCCCTCTTGGCCATGTGCTAGGGGTCTTTCTCTCTCAGTTGGAAACAACCACACACTACCTCCTCACCTTGCTTCCGTTGTCGAAGATGCATCTGTGATATGTTTGCATAAGACACGCACGCTTTTTCTCTACTTTTACCGTGTGTTGTCCATGTCTCTTTCACACACGCACACACACTTTTTTCACTCACTCTTTCTATTTCACTCTATCTCTCTCTCGCTCTCTCTCTCTCTCTCTCTCTCTCTCTCTAGTTAGGGACTCTGTCACGTCCATAAGCATATGGATGTTTTGAAAAGTCAAACCTCAGAAATGTTTGACCAGGTATACGTGGAGAAAAACATTTACATCTGGAATGATCATTAGATTCATCACAACATGTACTTACTTCATACTATCATTTATCTTTGGTATCGTAGATATAAGTAATTTCTTTATAAACTTGGTCAAAGTTTCAAAAGTTTGACTTTAAAAAGAAGTTGGAACTAAATTTCCGAACGGAGGGAGTAGCTCTTTCTCTCTCTCTCTGCTATCTCTCACGGGCCTCCCCTCTCACTCAAACTCTCTATACCGACGGATTATACGCTCACCGTGTCAGCGTATAGCTCCATATATTGTTTAGTTGTCCGGTTAACCAGTCCACATGCTGCCTTGTCAGCTCGTGTTATGTATCTTCGTGTGCTGGCCCATGTGGCAGTTGGTGAAAATAAGTAAACTAGAGGCCCATCTGACACGTTGTGAAGTAAACAAAGTTGAAACCACTCGGGGTAGCACCGCGCACGCTAGTAAATTGAGGGCTTATTGAGGACAGACTTCTTCCACATGAAGGACACACTTGCTCACAATTCACCACTGCGCAGCGGCATGCATAGAAGGATGCACTCGCGCACACCCAGCACACAACACACGCCAGCACACGTGTACACTGGCGTCGCCGCCGATTGAGATGGACGGCAAGGTAGCCAACAAGCAGAGGCGGCTCGAGCCAAAACCGCATCCGGCGAGCCTGGACTTCATCAGCAGCCTCCCCGATGACATGCTGCTCGTCATCATCGGCCTCCTCCCCACCAAATCTGTCGTGCGGATCGCCCTGCTCTCCCGGCCGTGGCGCCCCCTCTGGCGCCGCATCCCCCTCAACCTCACCGTCGACAGCTGCCTCTGCGACAGGGATTGCAAACGCATGGTCGCAGTCTCCAAGATCCTTTCATTGCACCCTGGGCCAGCCAGACGCCTTGACATCCGCATGTTCAGTACCAACTACAAGGTCCAACCCAAGTTCGACGAGTGGTTCTTATCCCCTGCCCTAGATCAGCTCGAGGAGCTCAGCTTTGAAGCTGTACGATGTCATTCTCTGCCGCCGTCCACGCTCCGCCTCACACCAACACTGCGCCGCACCAACTTCAGCTCCTGCAATCTTCCCTAGATTAATGTCGCGCCCGCCCTTCTTCTCCCTCAACTCAAGCAGCTCAACCTCTTCGATGTTGTCATCTCGAAGAAGGCTATGGAGCACCTTCTCCGCAGCTGTAATGCGCTCGAGTACCTTTGTCTTGAGCAGATCCATCGGCTCATTAGCCTCCACATCTCCTCGAAGAATCTCCGATGGATTTATGTGTCTTGCTGGCCCCACAACAAGACATCAATTGGGAAGAGATCACTCCAGCTGTTCCACGTTATGGTCATTAAGAATGCGCCTTTCCTTGAGAGATTGCTTGTATCGGATCTAGAAGGTCCAACAAAAATCAGGGTCATTGACGCACCGAAATTGACAGCGTTGGTGTACTCGTTGGATCCGTAATCGTTCAGGTACAACACTCATCTTCTCTGTCTTCTTGAAATTCACATTTTTTAGTTTCTTCTTGATATATTTACGACCGTCTTCCAGAAAATGATTCCCACAAGCTTGACACAGTCTATGCGCAAAGTGAAGATCTTGGCAATAAAATCTGTCGGCCCCAATTTGGATCAAGTTGTTGGATTCCTTACATGCTTTCCGTGCATGGAGAGCTACTCATCAAGGTGAAACTTCTTTCCTATTAGTAAACGGTAATCACAACGTAGCTCAATTTTTTCGTAATTTTCCCAAATTACGATGACAAGTGTAGTGTTCAAAACTGCATCTACGCACTGCACCGAAAGAAATGTTTTTAGTATTTCTTCTCACGTGATCACCTGCATCATTTTTTTGTTGTACTACTATAGTAGCCTAGGCTAGTCATAGTGGAAAGTAACTTAGACTACTCCAGTAACTCTATGGTTACCCTAAGAGCAAGTACTACCTCCGTCCTGGTTTACTCTTCCTATTTTGTAGTATCAAAATTTGACCATAATTTAACTGACAAAATGTTAATGCATGTCACTAAGAACTATATCGTTGGATTCGTATTTGAACATAATTTCAAATGGTGTAATTTTTAGTGACATGCATTGGCATTTTCTTAGGTAAATCTATGGTCAAAATTTTATACTAAATACAAGGTAGTACAAAAGTGGGCTATAACGGCCCTCCACTATGTAGGCCAAAACACGTGCCAAATTCACTTGTGATGCATTTGGCATCGATGCCCCTCCATTGCTCACCTGGTGCCCCAATCTGGATCACCTACTTTGCTCTGGTGCCAAATTAACTCGCGCAATGAAAAAACACTTGCATGGGAGAGAGAGAGGACTGAGGCAATAAAAAAACACTTATTTGGGAGAGTGAGAGGCTGGTGTAGTTGGTTTGATTGATTTGTTTATACATGTGGGTCTGTGTGCACAGCAGTTCCAACTCTCTTACATCGCGAGAGCGGTGCCAAAATCTTTTGATTTGACATTGATGCGTATTATGTGGCATACTTTTGCGAAATATGGCATCGGCCACATAGTGGAAGGCAACAAATTCCCAAGCTCTTCACGTGCTCCTAGGTAAATGAGAGGAAAGAGAAAGAGAGAGAGAGAGTGAAAAAATATCACTAGCCAGCCAACACTATCGTATGAGCGAATGATATTGGTACCTCTTGATGACACGGCAATCTTATACAGGCAGCTGCTCTAATATGTTCTCTTCTTTTGCAGACAAAAAAAGACCCGAAAGTGAAAAATGTGCTGCACTATAACATTCTCATTGAATGCCTTGATCTCCATCTTACAAAAATTGATTTGATCGACTACCGAGGCAGCACATCTGAGATTAAATTGGCCAGGTTCTTTGTTCTGGAGGCAAGTGTGCTCAAGGTAATGAGGTTTGGCGTTCTCTGGCGCAACAATAAATGGTGTGCTGATCACCGCAAGCATCTAAGTCTAAATGACAAAGTCTCCGCAGAAGCTGAATTTGTTTTTGAAACATCAAGTGGCCAGAGACTCGAAAACTTATTTGCCCATTAGTGACTTGTCAGGGCGGTGGATTTTAGTTTGTACGATAATGCTGCATCCACCTAAAGTAACGAAAGTTCTTACGTAAACTTCCTAGTAATTCCCTCTTCGTAGGTGCAGCTTTACTCCTAACATTTATAATATCAGTTTGAAACTTGTAATATTGCCGTGTCCTATTCGTGTGTTTTCAAAATCCTACGAATCAAACAGGTCCTGAGTTGGTGATGATGTTGTGCCTGCCATCTTTCACCAATAGTCGTCGGATCTAGATCTGACGCATACAAACCAAACTTCTCCAGTTTTGCAAAAAGATGCCCGCACTTGTTCCCTATTTACCAACAACTCCTTGTCTCTCACAATCAGCCTTATCTCCTCCCCACAACATCTAGAAGGCCATGGAAAAAATCTGGCGCGATGGCTGCTGCCGGCGCCGTCCACCCCCAATCTTGGTGTTCCGTGCAATGCACGGGCATCCACGCACGGGAAATTATGTCGAACATGGCTAGTTGTAAGCAGGCTAGGTCTATAGCCATGATGATAGTGACTGCAGACGGTAGGCTGACTATGGTATACCGAACACGGTGCCTATACTCAGGTATCATCTCCGGCGCACGGTCTTGTCACTTCACTGTGAGGAGCAACACGTAATAATTTGACCAACGGGTAGTACAGTGCTACTACATTGGTAGTACTACTACTAGTACTAGAACCACCATCTGGATTTAGTAGTACTACCACGTCCATCTGGATTTAGTATTTGACTAGCAAAATCTAGTAATGCATGTCACAAAAAATGTACTACTCCCTCTGTAAATAAATACATGGTGTATTGTTTTATTCCTATCGGTGAGATAACTTAGTGTCTTTTTACTACTTAATAGGATTACATGCAATGAACTAACCACTGCATGTGATGTTTGGTAGTCTCAAGTCATTGAAAGCATGCACGACCCACATCTCTCATTGGTTGATATGTCATGAAATAAGAAACGAGGAGGGAGTTAATGTACTGTGACTAAGTGTTTTGGGATTATTTGGTTTTCGTAAGGTGACTTACACAACATTTTTGGTTACATGCATTAACATTTTATTAGTTAAATCAAAGGTCAAAACTTGGTGCAAAATGCAAAGGGGACCAATAAACTAGTAAACATCAAAGTTCTCTCATTTGGCCCCAACTAGAGCTCTGGTGAGATGATTATACTGCACCGGCACGGAGGGGGACGCAACTTCATTGACTTATTGCCCCTGCCTTTGGGTGTATGACACGTGGGCCCAACGGGTGGCTGGCCCACCTGTCATACAGCTAAAAGTAGGTGCAGTAGAGGGGCGAGGAGTAGATGGCCAACACGCACATGAATTCTACTTAGTCTACACTTCTCATATAAAGGCGCCCGCCAGTCCAATCTATGAAATCCTACGCACCTATGCACCCTAACCAAGGGCAAGAGTGATCACTCCAATCGCAAGATCAGTTGACTAGAAGCTAGACCCATGGAGGCGATGAGCGCGAGCATCAGTAGGCTGTGCCAGATGGTCCAGGACGCCGGCCTGCGGCCCGGCACCGAGGAATGTCTCCAGGTAGTGCTTGAGGCCGCCAGGGCGAGGGGCCGCTTGGATGACAGCTTCGTCTCCTTGTTCGGCGAGGTCCTCGTCGGCTTCCTCGACAAGTTCACTGTCATCAAGAAGCTCGCAGACGACCTTGACGTACGCCTCCAGCCCACGCGCCTAGGCTCTGCGGTGCCTGCAACCCTCAACGGCCTCTATGGTGACAACCTCTTCGACGCACTGGTGGCCCTGCGACTGCCCGCCGTCGTGCCGGAGAATGTCCACCTCGAGGTCGCGCTCGCTCCACAACACCTGGCGCAGCAAGACACCATCGACAAAATCACCCATGTCTACGCGCAAATCGTACACAAGGACTACTACATGCAAGAGGAGGACGATAGGATGCTGACCTTCTTGAACCATAGGGGAACCTTGGACGACATTGTTCAGAAGCACGTTGAGCTTGCTGCCAACGCCGCTGCTCCTGACACGCCGGTTGGTGACCCGGTGCACTAGGGCATGAGGATGTCGTTGATGGATCCGTATGTATCTTTATCTTTCCGTCAAATCCATGTAGTAGTATATGGTACTACTAGTAATTATCTTACCTTTCGCATCAACTTCATAATTTTTGTACGTACTCCATGCATGAACCGCACCAGAACCAAACTTCTCATTACTCTAGGGAAAATCATTATTTCTATCTATCGGTCGCGCCATGGAGCAGTACCAAATTTTACAAGTTACAAATTCAAAAGGAAAAGCCTGCCATGTTCGCGTCGCACCCCCACATGGTTGGTCTGGCATGCCGCTCAAGGGCGAATGCATGTTGGGTTGCATTTTCACTTACAAGTGGGACCGTAGTTGAGCAAACCGACTATCGGCAAAACCCCACCCCGCCCATCGCGCGATGGCTGAGAAAACAGGAGGGAGAAGAGATGGATGTAGCATGGACTCCAAGAAAATTGGTGTCGGATGGGACTCGTGTGGGTGGCGTGTGTCGTACTACTAGACATGAATGCTAGTTATGGCCCATGCCACCCCACTATATCGAGGTGCTGGTTACGTAGAACAAATTTCCTGGAGTCCGTGCTCAGCCCTCCTCTATCTCTCTTCTCAGCCAGCTAGCAAACGTGCGGAGCCCATCATCTGTATGCTCATATGCGGTCCCACATGTCAGTGAAAACGCAAGAGGACCCACTGAACCTGTACATCTTTCACCTCGACGTGCTGGTGATGAAAGACAAATCCAATAAAGATCTTCGGTGGCCGCTTTTGGAGTTACTCAAGAGTAGTAAGATTCTATTTACAGTTTAACCCAAGATGCACATCACGTGACTTCAACTACCACTCCATTTTCTTGCATGACACGACCTGGATGCTGGATGTCCCACGTGTCGGCAAAAGGAGGAAGAACTCAACCAAATCTTCGGTTGTGCTCTCGGATTAGACTAGTTGTGCTAACTTAAAATTTTATTGTGTAGAATGGATGCAAGTTTTGGTATTGGGAAGAAGAGTACGTCGATATATTGATAGAGTGCAATTTAGTAGATGTCCTAGCACTTTTAGCTAGCATAGAGGCTAGAGATGAGACTAGTGCACTTGTTGATATAATAGAGGCTAGACATGAGACTAGATGCGAGGAAGCAACGTCTACTTCTTTATACTCAAAGAAGAAAGAAGCGCGCAAGATCGAGCCTCCGCAGATCAATAATGAATGCATCGAGAAGGCACTAATCCAACTTACAGGAGCAGTTATGGAAGTTGGATATCTTCTAAAATGTATTCTTGTGGTTCTTGTTTTCTTTGGTCTTGCTTTTCTAGTCAAATTTTGGTGATGTATTTCCATGTACCAAAAATCAATGATAAAAAAAGATATGTGTTTGCAAAGAAAAATGTACGCGTCCGGGATGCGTCCGCGCGTTCGGCGCACGGCCACCGCATCCGAGAAATGGCAAGGACACGACCCCATTGCCCTACCCAAGCAGACATAATCCGGGCAAAATGGAGGTTCGTTTGGGGTCGAGCATTGGAGTTGGCCTTACAAGTGGGACCGCAGTTGAGGAAATCGACTATCGGCAAACCCCCACCTCACCCGCCGTGCGATGGCTGAGTTAGAGAAGCGACGAGGTTGAAGAGATTGTTGTAGCATAGACTCCAAGAAATATGGTGTCAGATGGAAGTCATGCTGGTGGCGTGTGCCGTACTCCTGGACGTGAATGCTTGTTTTGGCCCATGCCACCCTACTACTCCTACTATATATAGTGGTAATATCGAGGATTCGATGTGCTGGTTACGTACAGCGAACACATTAACATATGGCCCACCTCACACTGTGGCCAAATTTTCTGGAGTCTGTGCTAGGTTAAAAAGAGTTCTTTGTGAGGGTGGGTGGCTGGTCTCAAGTTGGCGTGTCATGCAAGAAAATGGAGATATGCAGTGCGTAAGTGAGTCGTGCACTTCGATGGCACCTAGTACTAAGCAATAGTTTTTCTCCTCGATGGCACGTGAATAGTGCACGTACTCAATGACAGAGCACATGATGGTAGCCATGGACATGGTCGGCCCTTTTTGAAGAGAGTACTAATAAATAACTTTGATGTGTCCCGTCAACTTGCACAATGACAAGAACCTTGCTTACCTTCTCCCTCGCCAACGCGTGCCCGGTGGCTTGCAGCACAAGGAGAAACTTTTGCTTACAAGCGGTGGACGTGCAGCAGTTCATTTGGTGTCAGATTGTCAGAAGTACTACTGTAGTACCATCATTATTGTTCGACTTCTGGAAGAGGAGAAGAGCCAAGCGCAAGGTCACCTACTAACCTAGTACAGTACTACTATAGCCAAAGTTGGTCCACCTTTTTAGAGCATGGTTAATTAATATAGGCAGCTCTTGCAGCGGCACATCATTTAGAGCAAGTACTCTCTTCATAGGATCAAAGGAAGTGAAACAAAAGTTGGAGTGGATGATAGATTGCCAATTAAAACATGATTACATAGGAAGAAATCCTATATCATTCTATCCTATGAATCAAATGACCAATGTAGGAAAATTATGAGGGGGGTCTCTCCAATAGTGTTCCTTGGCTCGCACCTAGCATCGTGGTGGTCGAACTTGGAGTCATTCATCTGGTACACGCGGCATCTCAGATCTGGACACAAGGTGACGCGACCTCTCACTTCGTCCGCCATTTGAAGCGGGGCGCCGGTGGGGGACTAGCATACTCCAATATTACGTTGGCTCTATGTGATGTGGCAACTTCATATACTAACCGGATGCTGGCTATACTACTATGGTACTTACGATCCAAGAAGTGACTCGAAAACCATTCATAAATTGAGTCTATGCCATGCATTTGCAAATGTACCATTCATTACATATAACAAGTCATCAACACACAACGACAAGGAGGATACATGTTGGATTATAGATTATTTCCAACAAAACATTCTAGTAAATACTGAAGTCTTCATCACACAACAAATAACAAGCAATAAATGAACTTCAACTCAACCAATCCTCGATGTTGGAAACGCTTGCTTTGAACCATAGGTGCTATGGGAAGGGTCAGCTATTGTCAATATCGAGAGCAACGCAGGACTGATCATTAAGGATGAAGCGGCATATATCAGGAGCAGGGTAGGGAACCACCGCAATGTTCGAGGTATAGATACAGTTGCTTCTCATAAATGGTAGTAGCGTTGTGTCAACAACATCTGGATCGCCTTTAACCATCATTGGATAGTTTGGTCCAAGGAAGAGCAAGTTTTTTCCAAGACTATCAATACTGTACCAGGGAGAAGGTGTTGGCACTAGCACACTAGTATCCATCCCGAATACCCTGCAATGGGTGTTGGAATAGGTCAGGAGAGGGCGACCATGGGAGACAACACGTGCTCCCTTAGTAGTAACAATCTCAGTGCACTGTATACAGACAAGAAGAGGTGATCCATCGGAATTAGTTGCCAGGCGCCACTGAGTATATAAGTCCTGCTCGTCCTCATGATCGTGATCATCACCATCGTCATCTCCCCCTTGGTTATAATTTTTTTCAAGTATAGGTGGTGGAATGTTCACAGGATCTTGGAAACACAAGAAGAAGGTTAATTAGTAAAGGGAAACTTGCTAACCCGCATGCATGTGGATGAAACGATTATAATTACAGTAGAAGATAAACGTACCGAAACTACGAGGATCCCATGCATGGTGGAAGCAAACACAAGATCCGCGTATGCAATTGCGTCATAGTACTCATCATCCGTGTATAGAAACTGATTTTTGAGCAATATCCATGGACGAACCATGGAATCAGTAACGACCGCAACAAGCTTGTCGAAGATAGCAACAACTTCATAGTTCTTGTAATTCCAAGAGCGGTTGGGACCTCGACAAATTGCTATCTTCCATAGACGACAGACACCATGATCGTATTTGAACGTTCATAGATCATCTGTGTGCTCAACCTCAGGGCACTCTGAGATTTTTGGAAGTGGGATCCGCTGACGAGTGTACACATTCACAAGTTCCCACTCGCAATTGTACAAAATATTAACAACCCAATCTCCATTTGCGCTAGCCCAGGCCTTACCCTTAAGTGATGACATCTTGACATCACATGTATCATTATCAAGCGGCATCAACTTGCACAAGGCAAGGCCTCCATCGTCCGCGCCCATGCGAACAGTCTTATAGCAAAGAAGATAAGGGAGATAAAACTGCTCCTGGACCCTTGGGTTCCTTGTAATGATGCTATTAGTCGAGTCGAGAATGGTCTTGAACGAACCTGTCATGCTAGCCGAGGTTATGACGTCGCACCAATCAATGAGTTCCTCCATCACGTCATCTTTCAGATCAGGGCAAGAATAACGGGGTCGTTTCCGGCCTGTTCCCTCCATGGAGAAGACGATTGAACAATGGCAGAAGGAAGGGTGAAGGCAAATGGAGGAGGGAGGAAGAGCGTGCGACAGAAAGTCCAAATCAAGAGGGAAAGGTGAAGAGTCAGTGGACGGTTGCCAGTTTGCCACGTTACACGAAGAGGCGCCCCGGCCTACGCGTCCGTTCGGAAATACTAGTAGAAAAGAACTCACCATCATCTCACTGACATGTTGGAACGGGAGCACATGTCAACGAAACATGGTGTGTAATTTCTTGTGCAAAATGCGATCTGGCCACGTTGGCCCAAGGTGTTGCATTAGTTATCAACCTTATTTTTTTAATGACGTGATGTTCAGTTTTAAAGCACGACTAACTGGTACTATATGCAGAGAAAATATAAACTACTCTACCACTACTCCACCTCTAGTACTAGTAGTATAAAAAAGATATATAGGCTGGAGCTTCAGCGCCTTCTTGCTAAGGGTTGCCCACTTGCTTCTCACACTATCACCCTCTCTCCAGATCTAAAATAGATGGCCTCTCTCTCCCTCCTCGCCGGTGGTCATAGATCCGCCGGGGAAGAAAAGGACGTGCGGCGTTGACGCACTCGTCGTCGGCGAGCGAGGTCACGCACTGACGACAAGGTTGTCCTCTCAGACCTATCACCCGCGCGGGATGGCCTCCGTCCCCAAGCTCGCTGCCGTAGTGCGTGCGGACGACGACGACCACGAGCGAAGCCACTTCCTGCCAACCCTCAGGTATGCTACCTCTTTTTGAACCATACCCTTGTTTTGTTGCCCCATCTGCCACGTCGCTGCATGTGGATCTTTTTCCACTCCACCATCTTCCCAATTTGCTATCCTCTGCTCTGGTGGTCACGCAGACGAAAACCTTAATTTTCAATATTAAAGGAAACCCTACTTCATGCAGACTAATCCATGTCTGGGTTGAATAAGGAAAGGAAGGGAGACTGTACTGTCCAAGAGAGTAGGCAACCCGCATCTAGGTTGAAAAGGGGAAAATCAGTAGCTAAGGAACGAGTCTCATGTCTCTTGATTGAAGAAGGGTAGAAAGGCATGACAGCGTAATAGAGAATGACCAGGTCAATCGCTTTGTTGTCCTCACATAGGAAAAAGGTGGATAAAGCAAACAAAAATGGGACGTAATCCACATATGCTGCCTGCATATTTGTTCCTCTGGGCAACCATACCTCCCTCACCACTCTATGCGTCCGTGGAGGTACATCATACTGGTGCGCCCACTGTCCGAATGGGCCTCCCATGCTCTTATTGCCACTTTTTTGCTGTTAGTATAACGCCAGCAGTCAAGTCAAGCAATGCTCCTGCTAAAGTGATGCCACATTTAACTAATGCCGCACTCAGTCTAATGCCACCGATAAATTTTTAAGCAATGCCATTTAATGTCACTGGATTATTTCAGGGTTAGCTGTTGATTGTGGATGTATTAAAGATTTTTCAGCTAAGGCATTCTAATGTTGTTGCACAGCCAGTATACCAACGATGAATCTTGTTTCTACCTTCAGATTTTTGCACTGTTGATGCTTATAGATCACATACCTCACTTTCATGAGATGAGTCAATTTTTTTTGTACAATGTCAAGAGGAAAGGTCAAGAGTGGGCACCTCCTCCTCCGGCTGTTCTCTTGATTTGTTCAATCAAGTTTTTATGTTTGACCAATTATCAAGACTGGGATAGCAATTTTTAGGTCCCCTCGAGTTCGAAATGATATTTACCTTGAAGGTACATGGTTTGCAATTTTTTTATACTGTCATTAGTTAATAATGCTAGTTACCTTCAGACTTTTGTATTTGGTTTAATGCTCATGCATAGCTAGTATACCAATGCTGAAATGTAAGTAAATCTAGTGCCCCTTAGTGATTTTGTTGTATTGAAGACTTATAGGTTAAGGGACTAATGTGTTTATGAGTGTACACAGGTCTATAAGTCTATGAGGAGTTTGATATTTACAGAGAAAGTCGACCCCTAAAAATGAATATCTTCGACTGAAGATTTTGGTATTCCTGAAGACTTTCATGAAGACTTTGAAAGTGAAGAAATTGGTGTGTCCGTGAAGACTTGATATTCATGCAAGGAATATGAAGCTTGAAGACTTTCATTTTCATAGTTTTGTTTTTCTCCTTCTTGAGTCATAGGAAACACCGTACTGTTAAAGGGGGTCGAGGAAATATTAAGGAAAAATTTCCGTGTGATGCTCAACTCAAAATCCTACACCTACCAATCCCTTTGAGTGAAGCCATTGGAAATCTCATACAGTTCAGTCAATTTCTTCAGTGACAGAGACGAAGTTCTTCTGGTCGCTGAGGAATTTGTTCTGACTGAGGAGTTAGGAATTCGCCAGTGCGGATTGCCTACACAGTGAGGAACATGATAGCCCTGAGGAATTTGAGAGTCAAAATGTCAAAATTCCGACCGTTGTTGTGCTGCGCGCCAGCTGTCCCAAATTATCTTATCCACCTAACGGTCATATCATCGAAGGGCATTTATGTCTTATCATGTCGGGCTGCTACCTAGGCTATAAATAGCTGCCCCCTACAACCACTAGCTGGTTGGCTGCTCGAGAGAAACTGACACTTGTCATTTGAGAGCAACCCATCCTCCGAGGACTTTGAGCAAAAATCATCGAGTGAGGAAAAACCCAAACCCAAACACCTACAAACCCAAAGTGATTGAGCATCACTGAAGAGATTGATCCTGCGTGGATCCGAAGCTTGTTACCTTTGAAGACTGTGCTTCTTCCAGACGGTTAGGCGTCATGGTCTAGAGCATCCAAGAGGAATTGTGGATCGCCGAGTGACCGAAGTCTATGAAGGTTTGGAAGTCGCCTGAAGACTTACCACGAGTGATTGTACGAGGTCTGTGTGACCTTAGTTCAAAGAGAATACGGTGAGGACTTGGTGTCCTGAGCTGCATGCTCAGCGACTGGGTGTCCGGGACTGTGTGTCCTCGAGTTTAAATACTCAGCCGCTCCAACCAGACGTACAACTGAGACAGCAGTTGGAACTGGTCTACCAAATCATTGTCTTCACCAACCTTACTGGTTCTATTTCCTCAACTCTTTCATTTCTTCATTACTGTGTTGAGTGATTGTTCATATCTGTGTTTGAAGACTTTGACTAAAGACTTTCTCAATTTCCTCAGTTCAATTTCTTCAGTCTGTTTGTCTTCATCTTGTGTTATCCTGTGTTTACGCTTTCTGTACTCTGTGTTTGTCTTCATTTCATCATGATGACTACGTGTGTATTCTGTCATGCTTTCTTCTGAGTACTTATTCTGCTGCAAGTAGTTCTTCACTAAGGAATTTCCTCTCCGGCAAATTCCTCTATGAAGAATTCATAAAAATCGCCTATTCACCCCCCTCTAGTCGATATAACACACTTTCAGTTGGTATCAGAGCAAGGTACTCCCTTGTTCTGTGTGATTTTGGTTTAACCACCTAGAGTTCTAGTTATGTCGGCTGCAGGATCGAGGAACGTTTCCTGCCCCATCTTTGACGGTCATGAGTATCCTCGGTGGAAGGCCATGATGAAAAAGTGACTCATGGCTATGGACAGCGAACTGTGGACTGTCACCAAGAGTCTTACCGATCTATGCAAGATGGCTGAGGCTGATGACATTCGCAAGTACACACTGCTTAACCTCACAGCAAAGGATGTCATCTGCTCTAGTCTGTCCCGAAATCAGTTCAGGAACGTCATGCATCTCAATCACGCAAAGCTAATCTGGGACCGTCTCTCTGAGGTCTATGAAGGTCATCAGACTCGTCACGATCCTTGGTTTGAGGATTACAAGGAATCTCTCAATGTGATGACATTCGAACCAGAGTCATCATTGTCTACCCCCTGCCTTATGGCAAATGGTGCTGAGGTAACCGAATCCTACCTATCCGAATCTAGTTATGATGAATCTAGCGATGAATTTGGACCTAGCTATGTCAAACTTGCTTCCCTTGCCACTAAACAACAAAGAGCCTTGGAAAAAGTTCAATACATGCTAAATAAGAGCGATGATATGTTGGGTGAAGAAATGGATCAGTCAAAAGCCTTGGCTGAAAGTCTTCAGGGACTCCATTCCAAGTTTGACGACCTTCAAGGTCATCATAACGCTCACTTATCTGATCACGAGAAGCTTTCTCTTGAATTTCTTCAAAGAAAGCAAGATCTTGAGAAGCTAAGAGTGAGTTATGAAGATCTTCAGAAGGAGCGCGATTCATTACTTGCTCAACAAATCAGCGCTACTCAGGAAGAATTTGATCCTCCATGCTTAAAGTGCCTTGAACGTGAATCTGCTAATTCTTCACCTGAATGTTCAAATGCTTCAAATGTTACAAACTCTTCACTTGTCTCTGCTATCACTAATTCCTCATCTAAGGACATTGCTAGTATCACTGACAATGCAGGGCTGAAGGAATTGTATATGACAGGCATGTACAAAAGCCTCAAAGGGCATCAGACTCTTTGTGATGTGCTTAAAAAGCAGATCCTCAACAGAAACCCTAGGAAGGAGGGTATTGCTTCTGAGAGGAAACTCAATGCTGATGGAACATATTGGAAGCCTGAGCAGTACCCCAAAACCTCATGGGTTGCTGCAAAGGGACCTCCAGTTGATCCATCTAACTTATCTGGCTTTACATGTGAATCTCCTCATTCTTCTGATGAGTCATTTGACTCCAACTATAAACTGTTCAAAAATCAGAATGGTGAAGTATTTGCTAGATATGTTGGCACTAACTGCAGGAACGGTTCCCCTATGAAGAAAATCTGGGTTCCCAAAAGTTATGTTGAAAGTCTTCAGGTGAATGTCCTCATGACACCACCAGTGAAGAATAGGAACCCCAGATCAAACTCTTCATATGGATCCAAGTCCTCATACGGACAAAATTCCTCACGTAGATCAAATTCCACAAATGGATCAAAGTCCTCATATGAACATCATCGTGCTAACCCTTCTTTTTTCGCAGGGTAGAGCTAAGGGCTATGAATATGCGCATTATTCTTCAAATCATTATGTTCATAAGTCCTCGAAGAATTTCTCTGCTTATTCATATGCTTACCCTAACCCCTCTTATGTGAAGCGAAGTGGACTAGCTTCTATGCCACCTTTCTCATATGGTGCTCGCAGAGTGATGAATTCTTTGCCACCCCTTCAGATGTGGGTGGTGAAGAAAAAGAACTAACTTCTTCCGCAGGGTCAGGTCTCCAGACATGCTTTAACGTCTGAAGAATTTGCTGGGGGCCTGACAAACTGCCTGAAAGGACGCAGGCAAATCATGATGAAATGAACTTTCATTTCACACGTCCTCACACTGCTTATCTGTGATATTGCTTGATCAAATTGAACTGATGAAATTGACGTCATATTCTTCATGGATGAAGTATATGAGTTCGTAAGATGCACTAATTCATCTGCAGTATGATCAGCCCAAAGCAAACGAGTGGGTCCTCGATAGTGGATGTACAAATCACATGACTGGTGACAAGAACCTATTGATGGATGCTCCCTTAACACCGTCACATCTGAAGCATATCATCTTCGCTGACAAAGGCAAAAGTCAGGTATTGGGTCTATGTAAGGTTGCGGTCTCAAAGGATCGACACATGGACAAAGTCATGCTTGTCGAGTCCTTAGGATACAACCTCATGTCTGTCTCAATGCTTTGTGATCTCGATATGGTTGTTGTCTTTGGAAGATATCGTTCTGTTGTGATCATGGAAGCTGACCATTCCAAAGTCTTCAAAGGCTTTAGGAGAGGAGATCTGTATATTGTTGATTTCTCTACAGGACCACAACCAGCCGTGTGCTTACTGGCAAAAGCTTCAGAAGGGTGGCTATGGCATCGACGACTTGGTCACGCAGGCATGAGGAATTTGCACACGCTTGCGAAGAAGAAGCATGTCATTGGCATTGAGAATGTCAAATTCCTCAAGGATCACTTGTGTGGTGCCTGTGAAGCTGGAAAAATGACCAAGGCCAAGCATCCAGCGAAGACTATCATGACCACTACTCGTCCATTCGAATTGCTTCACATGGACCTCTTTGGTCCTAATCATTACTCAGCAGTCACTAATGATGCATCTCTATATGGCTTTGTTATTGTTGATGATTACTCTCGTTACACATGGGTACACATTGTCACTTACAAACATGAATTGCAGGAAGTCTTCAAACGATTTTCCTCAAGAGCTTCAACCAACTTTGGTGTGAAGATCAAGCACATCAGGAGTGACAATGGAACTGAGTTCAAGAATTCCGGTCTTAATGACTATCTTGATGAACTTGGTATTACTCATGAGTTATCTGCTCCTTATACTCCTCAGCAAAATGGCGTCGTGGAGCGCAAGAACAGAACTCTTGTTGAGATGGCTTGCACTATGCTTGATGAATACAAAACGCCTCGTCGTTTTTGGATTGATGCAATTGATACCGCGTGCCACATCATCAACAGAGTATATCTTCACAAATTCTTCAAGAAGACTACCTATGAACTACTCACTGACAAGAAACCCAATGTGAGTTAGTTCAAAGTCTTCGGTGCTAAATGTTGGATTAGGGATCCTTATCACAATGCTAAGTTCACACCGAAAGCACATGAAGGTTTTATGCTTGGTTACGGAAAGGACTCGCACACCTACAGAGTCTTCAACAACACTCTTCACAAGGTTGTTGAAACTGTAGATGTGCGGTTCGATGGAACTAATGGCTCGCAAAGAGAGCACCAACCTTCTGTGATAGATGAACCAGCACCTGAGGATTCTATCAAGTTCAATGCTACTGAGGATGTCATTCCTACCGAAGAATCTACTGAAGAATTCATTCCTGAACGCGAAGATCATCGAGCTAATGCACCTGAGGAAAATGCTGAAGAAAATGGTGCTGAAGAAAATGCTGATCCAGTTCCTCGACGACAACCAGCTCATCCTCGCATTGCAAAAGAAGTGCAAGTTTCATCGATGACATTGAAGCACCAGGTCCTCTCACCCGCTCAAAAGCTTCACATTTATCTAACTTTTGTGGGCACTATGCTTTTGTCTCCATCAAAGAGCCCACTAAGGTAGATGAAGAATTTCTAGAGCCTGAGTGGATTTAGGCCATGCAACAAGAATTACATCAGTTCGAGCTCAACAATGTCTGGGAACTGGTCAAACGTCCAGATCCATGCAAGCATAATATCATTGGCACAAAGTGGATCTACCGCAACAAGCAAGATGAAAATGGCCTTGTGGTGAGGAATAAGGCACGACTTGTAGCTCAAGGCTATGCACAGGTTGAAGGAATTGATTTTGATGAAACTTTTGCACCTGTTGCTAGACTTGAGGCTATTCGCATATTACTTGCTTATGCTAACCATCATAATATCACTTTATATCAAATGGATGTGAAAAGTGCATTCCTCAATGGTAAGCTTGAGGAAGAAGTATATGTTGCTCAACCCCCAGGTTTTGAAGATCCAAAGAATCCTGACAA
The DNA here is from genome assembly GCF_002162155.2 of Triticum dicoccoides. Taxonomy (NCBI): domain Eukaryota; kingdom Viridiplantae; phylum Streptophyta; class Magnoliopsida; order Poales; family Poaceae; genus Triticum; species Triticum dicoccoides. The sequence continues at coordinate 389,907,687 of NC_041393.1, read as the reverse complement.
AGTCTTCAGACTCAACAAGGCCCTCTATGGCCTCAAGCAGGCCCCTCGAGCGTGGTATGATACTTTGAAGGAATTCTTCGTGAAGAATGGCTTCACACTCGGTTCACTCGACCCTACTCTCTTTACTAAATCTTATGATGGTGAACTGTTTGTGTGCCAAATATAGGTTGATGAAATTATCTTTGGCTATACTGACCAAGGTTATAGTGATGAATTTGCCTATATGATGAGTGAAGAATATCAAATGTCTATGATGGGAGAGTTGAAATTCTTCTTAGGTCTTCAAATTTGTCAATAGCACAATGGCATATTCATATCTCAGGAGAAATACCTCAAGGATGTTCTGAGGAAATTCGGCATGCAATATTGCAAAGGAGTCAAAATTCCTATGCCCACAAATGGCCATCTATGCACTGATGAAAATGGTATTGACTTCGATCACAAGGTATAGCGCTCGATGATTGGTTCTTTATTGTACTTATGTGCATCTAGGCCAGATATAATGCTTAGTGTTTGCATGTGTGCCCGATTTCAAGCTACACCGAAGGAATCACACCATAAGGCTGTGAAGCATATTCTTCGATATCTAGCTCACACACCAACAATAGGACTATGGTACCCCAAGGGCTCTACTTTTGATCTCATTGGATATTCTGACTCTGACTATGCTGGTGATCGTGTGGACCGCAAGTCAACATCTGGTACTTGTCATTTCCTCGGACGATCTTTGGTCTGTTGGTCCTCGAAGAAACAGAACTGCGTATCACTGTCTACTGCGGAAGCTGAGTACATTGCTGCTGGTTCTTGCTGTGCTCAATTGCTGTGGATGAAGCAAACTCTCAAGTACTACGGCATCAACATGAAGAATGTGCCTCTCTACTGTGACAATGAGAGTGCCATCAAGATTGCTCACAACCCAGTTCAGCACTCGAAGACAAAGCACATTCAGATTCGTCATCATTTTCTTCGCGATCATGTGTTGAAGGGCGACATCTTTATTGATCATGTGAAGACTGAAGATCAGCTAGCCGATATCTTCACAAAGCCCTTGGATGAGAAGAGATTTAGCAAGTTGCGGTGTGAGCTAAATATCTTAGAGTGTTCGAATGTTCTTTGAAAAAGGACACTCATCCTAACACTTATGCAAAATTGATGACTTAGATGTGCAACACATGAAGAAACGTTTTTCTTCAATCAATGAAGAATAACACTCTAAGTGTGAAGAAATTAATGAAGAATTTGATTCTCAGAACCCTACGACAATTGTACGCGGTGTCTGAAATCACCATTCTTATATGGTGGGTCACGCCACCACCAAAGTTGAAAATCTTCAATTTGAGTTTTTCCTCAGTTTTTGAAATTCTTCAGTTTTTCAAATTATTCAACTTTGTAAAATCTTCACTGTTTCCGTCGTTTTTCTTCATTGGCTATATATATATATGGGTTTATGTCCTCTACAACATTCACTTATGGCTATCTATTCAAGTTGCATTTTCTGCTAAGTGAATGTGATCGGACCCTTCCCCCTCTACGCTATACTCAACCCAATCTATTCACAAATTCTTCATGTGTGTTCTATTTGAAACTCGTTCAAAATCTTCACTGTGTCCTTGTCAGCTGAAGAAATTGCGAACGGAACTTTAAAACTAATCTTATCCAAATTTTCGATTTTGCCGCTCAAACCGTTTCGCATCCCACGATAGACTTATCTATTCACCCACGATCTAACACGATCTCCACCTTTCAGTACGTGGGTGACACATGTCAAGCGAATGAGAAGGGTCAGGGGCACGTTCGTCCTAAATCTTCGGGCGAACAGTTTTTCACTGCGACTATAAATACCCCCTCACCCCTTCCTCACTTCCTTTACTCCGCTCGACCGCTCTCTCTCTCACTCGAGCTTCTCAAACCCTAGCACCGCCGCTACTCCATCGTCGCCGGTGAGGAAGAGATTCACTGCCTCGACCTCGTCGCCGTCGTACTCGCGCCGGCCGCGGAAATCTTCACTCCGCCGCCGCCGTAGCTGTCTTCCTCCGCCAAGTTAGCATGGAGGATCTGAACTGACGAGCTTCAAATCTACACTTCTCAGTTCATCGTGTTCTTCATGAGGGTAATTAAAAGTTACTTTTACCGCCCTCCTTGATTCAAATTTTCTCAACAATATCTTCAAAGGTGTTTTATTCTTCAAATCCTCACACACAAAACACCTCACTAGTCATCTGCTCTTGCTTGGTTTCTCTAAGCATCATTTATCTTCAAGATTCCTCAATTGTGTGGATCCTCAATCTATACAACTCTGGAACCTAAGACAAAGAACGCTTAGTGAAATTCTTCAAGACTCATCTGGTCAAATTCCTCAAATTTGTTCTTTTTGAAAACCTTCTCAGAACGCATATGACCTCTTCAAATTCCTCGCAACTATACTCTGTTCACAGGTACTCATGTCCGTTGCTGAATCACTAGGTTCTCATCAACTTAACTCATTTGCAGCGTTCCTCGAAGAAAAGTTGCATACTTCTTCAGAGAATTCGATTGTTCAAATCCCTCAACTGAAGAATATGGCAGATGGTAAGAAACCACAGAAAGGAGGAAAGAGGCCTGAGGTCATGACTGTGTTTGAAATACCTGAGGACATCTATGCTGACTATTGCACACGTGATGAGGCTAAGTTTGGAAAGGAGAACAAAAATCAGTGCAAGGTGTGCATACAAAGGATTGAAAGGAGATGGGGAAGAGAATGGAGGGAGTACAGATATGTAACTCCAAAGTATATGAAGAAATTCGCTCTAAATCCTCCATGCCCAAGAGCTCCATTGGCACCTGGCCAAGAAGCTGACCCCACCAGCATCAAGCGTGGTGAGGATTTCCCTAAAGAATGGGCCAAACGCCAAGCCAAGTTGGCAAGACAAGCCAAAGAAGCAGTGAGGAAATTCAATGAAGACTCTGCTACTGCTGCTGCCACTAAGGCCTCTGTCAGGCCTAGAAAATCAATGGCAAAGAATCCCGCTCACAAGCCAAGTGCTTCACCAACTATGCCCTCACGGCCAAGTTCCTCGGCAATGCCCTCACGGCCAGAATCTTCAAAGCTCTCACGGCCAGATTCTTCAAAGCCCTTACAGCCAGTTCCTCATGCTGCTCCTGCTCCTCCAAAGTCCTCAGCTCCTCCCCCAAAGTCCTCAATTGCTCCGGCAAAGTCCTCAACACCTGTACATCTGGCCACGTGCCAAAGGACTGCATGCATCTCTATTGCCTCTGGTGTCTCAGCGAGTTCCTCAGCTGCACCAAACTCTTCATCAGGCCCCACTCTACTGAAGACAAAGGCAACAGCTGGTCGAGGTCCTCGGCCAAATCTGAAGAAGAAACAGGTTGCCTTCCAAGTGCCATCTGACAATGAAGATGATGATGATGAACTTGCAGAAATCATCAGAGATAGGCAAGAAAGGGCCGCTAGAGCCAAAGGCACAAATGTGCCACTGCTTTTGGATCCAAAGGTGATCCTCGATTACATTGATCTCTGGCACAAGGACCCAAACACTCCTATGCCTGATTTTCATTTGACTCCTGGCCAAAGTCACATGCTGACCCATTTCATCATTGAAGAGAAATGGAAATTTGAGAAGGCTAGACAAATCAAGAAGGCTCAGTTCAGGAAAGAGAAGTTCCTAAGGAAAAACGTTGTCAAAATGACAACTGATGAACTCCTCAAGATCCAGTCTGAAATCAAAGCCCTCAGCGGTGATTCCAATGCTTATTATGCTGATTGGCAAGGAGCCAAAGTCAGGTTCGTTAAACTAACTGAGAAGTTCACCAATGTTGCAGCCCCATCGCAACAAGAAATTCCTCAAGTTGAAGCCTCTACTCAGCAAACTGAAGAACATGCCAGCACCGCTGATGACTTTCAGGTTGCTGATGAAAATGCTAGTTCTAGGGCTGATGACTCCATTCCAGCCACTAAAGACATTGCCAGGGCATCCACTAGTGGTGCACCTGAAGAAAATGAAGAAGTCAGGGTAACTGCATCAGTTGCGCCTGAGGAAATTCAAACAGATTCCTCAGCTCCTCCTGCGCCTACACTAACTCCGACCCTTCCATCTGCATCAGATGTGAGGAAGACCAAGGCTGCAGAGAGAGCGGCAGTGAAGAAAAGGAAAGCATCTTCTGCTTCAGATTCTTCAGCTCCGAAGAAAATGAAGCCTATGACAAGCTCACTTGAAAATCCAATTGATGTTGTTCCGATTTCCACCCTGCCATCAAAGGACCTTGTTCCTTTTGGTGAAGAATAGGTGATCCCTAGCAGATCTGATGAAGAAAATCATTCTGCCGCTTCGTCAGAGCAGATTGATGAAGAAATTGAAGTGGATGCGATCCCTTCAACGCCTGTTGCTTCCTCGCCAATGCCTCAGTTCACAGCTGAAGAGGCTGGCATTGAAGAAATTGAAGATGAAGACGTGGATATTGGATGCACTACGCCTGTGATGAATGATGACTTTTGGGAAAGTCAGCATCCCAATTCTCCACTCTTCACCCCAATACAACAAATACCTCAGTCCCCTGCACCAACCGTTCAAATGGGCTTTGAAGAAACTCATCCTACCTTGTCTGTGCGTGAAGAAATTCCAGCCACTAGTGCTGAAGAAACTGCTGCTGCTGATCCTTTGAACATGCAGACTGTCACTAAAGAGGAACCAGAAATTCCTCAGCCTGAAGAACCGGAGATTGTGATTCCTGAGGTTGTGATGCAACTCACTGACACTCCTCTGCCCAACCCAAAGGATCCATTCTCAAAGAAGCAAAAGTTCAAGGTTGAGGACTTGTTCAACGAGCATGTGTTCTTCACTGACTACAATCCCTATGATTCTGCTCGCATAAGGAAGAGGCGTTTCTGGACTGCTAGTCAAGCCAATTTCTATTCCTCTATGCTATTCGACAAAGACAAAGTCTTCGATCATGCACACATTCCTCACATGGACATCGAATCTCTGCCAGGCTTCGAGCCAGTCCTCAGTGTTCTTCACGATGCTGGATTGCTGAATTTCTGCATTGACATCTGTGATTGGAATGAAGAACTCATTCTTCAATTCTATGCAACATTGCACATCACAGGAAATTCTGAAGATGTGAACTCATGGGTGCTGGACTGGATGTAAAAAATACTCACTACAAGGCACCAGCAAATGAATTGCTTCGTGCCCTCCCACTCAGTCCTCCCCTTGATGGTGCTCGTTGCTGAAAGTGCAACTATCCCTAGATGGTTTTGGTAATTCATAACAACATATAGCTCATTGAGCTAATGCTATTCCAAGACTATTATTTCAGGAAAGCTCAATGAATGGCATGGCATGGATGATGAAAGTGGATCCCTCAAAGTACTAATGACAAAGGATTGGCTCAAGCTCAAAAGCTCAAGATTCTTCATTTTACATTTTAGTGATCCAAGATCACATTGAGTCTATAGGAAAAGCCAATACTATCAAGGAGGGATGAGGTGTTGCTTAATGAGCCTCTTGCTTCATGTGCTTGGTGATATGCTCCAAAAACCCTCAACTACTTTCTCACATCCACAAATGACCTAAACCTAAAGCCAAAATCGGTCACACCGATTCTTTCTATCCGACGCCACCGAGTTCTAATGTCATAGCCACTGCCACAAACCCTAGGCAAATCGGTCCTACCGATAGGGATCTCGGTCTCACCGAGATGGGATTGTAATCTCTCTGTTTCCCTTCGTAACGTTTTGGTCTAACCGAAGTGAGCGATTGGTCCCACCGAGATTGCAACGTAAACTCTCTGTTTCCCTTTTGTAACATTTTGGTCTCACCGAAAAGAGCAAATCGGTCCCACCGAGTTTACCTGACCAACTCTCTGGAAAGCTTATTACCAAAATCGGTCTCACCGAGTTTGTGTAATCGGTCTTACCAAGATTACGTTATGCCCTAACCCTAACCAAATCGGTCCTACCGAGTTGCATGTCAGCCCCACCGAAAATCCTAACGGTCACTAGGTTTACTAAATCGGTCCGACCGAGTTTGTTGAATCGGTCCCACCGAGTTTGGTAAATTTTGTGTAACGGTTAGATTTTGTGTGGAGGCTATATATACCCCTCCACCTCCTCTTCATTCATGGAGAGAGCCATCAGAACAAACCTACACTTCCAACTTACCATTTCTGAGAGAGAACCACCTACTCATGTGTTGAGGCCAAGATATTCCATTCCTACCATATGAATCTTGATCTCTAGCCTTCCCCAAGTTGCTTCCCACTCAAATCTTCTTTCCACCAGATCCAAATCCTATGAGAGAGAGTTGAGTGTTGGGGAGACTATCATTTGAAGCACAAGACCAAGGAGTTCATCATCAACGCACGATTTGTTACTTCTTGGAGAGTGGTGTCTCCTAGATTGGCTAGGTGTCACTTGGGAGCCTCCGACAAGATTGTGGAGTTGAACCAAGGAGTTTGTAAGGGCAAGGAGATCACCTACTTCGTGAAGATCTACCGCTAGTGAGGCAAGTCCTTCGTGGGCGACGGCCATGGTGGGATAGACAAGGTTGCTTCTTTGTGGACCCTTCGTGGGTGGAGCCCTCCGTGGACTCGCGCAACTGTTACCCTTCGTGGGTTGAAGTCTCCATCAACGTGGATGTACGATAGCACCACCTATCGGAACCACGCCAAAACATCCGTGTCTCCAATTGCCTTTGAATCCTCCAAACCCTTCCCTTTACTTTCTTGCAAGTTGCATGCTTTAATTTCCGCTGCCTATATACTCTTTGCATGCTTGCTTGAATTGTGTGATGATTTCTTGACTTGTCCTAAGATAGCTAAAATCTGCCAAACTCTAAAATTGGGAAAAGGTTAAGTTTTTAATTGGTCAAGTAGTCTAATCACCCCACTCTAGACATACTTCAAGGTCCTACAAGTGGTATCAGAGCTTTGGTCTCCATTTGCTTTGATTTCCATAGCTTTTGGTGGTCATAGCCTTGGTTTGACAACCTAGGAGAGTATGGCGTCTAGTGAGGGAAATTATCACCGTAGAGGTCCTTACTTTGATGGTACTAATTTTGCTAGTTGGAAGCATAAGATGAAAATGCATATTCTCGGACATAACCCTGCCGTTTGGGCAATTATTTGTATTGGCTTGCAAGGTGAATTCTTTGATGGGAGAGAGGCGAACCGTGAAGCTAATGCGGAAGAATTGAAGATGCTGCAATACAACACTCAAGCTTGTGACATCATCTTCAACGGATTGTGCCCCGAAGAATTCAACAAAATCAGCTGTCTTGAGAATGCAAAGGAAATTTGGGATACTTTGATTGATATTCATGAAGGTACCGACTCCGTCAAGGAATCCAAGTTGGATGTGCTCCAAAGTCAGCTTGACAAGTTCAAAATGAAGGATGGTGAAGGTGTCACTGAAATGTACTCTAAGCTTGCACTTATCACAAATGAGATTGCCGGCTTAGGGAGTGAAGAGATGACCGACAAATTCATCATCAAGAAGATCCTAAGAGCATTGGATGGAAAGTATGATACCGTGTGCACATTGATCCAAATGATGCCAAACTACAAAGCTCTCAAACCAACGGAAGTCATTGGAAGAATTGTTGCTCATGAGACGTCACTCAAGGATAAGGAGGAACTTCACAATAAGTCAAGTGGTGCTTACAAAGCCTCATGTGAAGCCCCACATCATCAAGTGAGAAACAAACCTTCAATGAAGAATTGAGCTTAATGGTGAAGAACTTCAACAAATTCTACAAGAGTAGAAGCAAAGAAAGAAGCTCCAAGTCAAGGTCTTACAATGACAAAAGATCTTCTAGTCGAGAGCGAAATTGCTACAATCGTGGGAGACCCGGACACTATTCCAATGAGTGTACGGCACCCTACAAAAGAATAGAAGATTCTCCAAAAAGAAGAAGCAAAAGAGAAGAATCACCACCGAGAGAGGAGGAGTAGAGATAATCGTTATGAACGAAGACCCTCACGGAGAAGCAAGGATTCAGAAAGGAAGGACAAGTCATCAAGGAGCTACACAAAACGAAGACATCAAGCTCATGTTGGTGAATGGGTATCCGGCTCCGACTCCGACAATCACTCCGAGAGAAGCTATCACTCTGACTCCGAATATACTCAAGATGAAGGTGTTGCCGGTCTAGCACTTGTGTCAACCAACTCCTACGACATATTTGATTCACCAAATGAAGGAATTGGAAGATGCTTCATGGCCAAAGGTCCAAAGGTAACACATCCTGAGTATGTTGATTTCGATAGTGATGAAGATGACTTACTTGTGGATGATGATTTACTTGTTGACAACTCTAGTGATGAATACTATGATGAAACGTCAATTAATCATGCTAATCAAGATAAAACGAATGACAATGATAAGGAGAAGATTGAGCTTCTAACTAAAGAACTAAACACTCTTAAGTTAGCTCATGAAACTATCTTCGAAGATCATCGAGAACTTTTAAGGGCTCATGAGAAGTTACGCTTTGAAAAGCTCAATCTTGAGCAAGAGCATGAGTTTTTAAAAGCAATCAATGATGATCTCCGTAAGAAAAGTTCTTCTTACATTGCCAAGCGTTTACTCTTATCTACTTACATGCCTCAAGTCAAATTTAGTAACAAGTACAAGAAAGATCCTTCCTCTAGTAGTAACAATAATAATGTCAAATCCAATATTGTTGCTTCTAGTAGTTCTCTTGATTCCACTAATGATTCTCTTGGCCAAGTTACACTTGAGCAAGAAAATAGCTTATTGAAGGGAATTATAGAGAAAGGTGTTTACAAGAGCCTTGCCGGGAGTAAGCAATTCGAGGAAATTGTACGCAAGCAAGGAAGGCACCGGAAGAATCAAGGTGTTGGTTTTGAACGAAAGTTCAATGCCAATGGAGTTGAGTGGGAAGAAGATCAATACCCTAAGACGAAATTTTTTCCTCAACAAGAGAAGTATGATCCTACTTCCTCCAAAGGAACACAAGCACAAGATGATCTTTCACCACAAGACCACAAGAACAAAGGCAAGGACAAGCTTCAAGAAGAGATTGATGCATTTGAAGAAGCATCTAAGGTCTCGGTCAAGTGGGTTCCCAAGACTGCGTCAAGTTCTACTTCATCAAGTACAACTACAACTCCAAGGATTCCCATCAAGATGATGTGGATCCCGAATAATAAGAACTAGAGAGTTCTTGAGCGTGACTCCGCCAACATTCTTCACTCATATCTTTTTGGCAACGACAAGTGCAATCAACTTTCAAATCGTGCGCTAGTTCAAGGAGTCACAAACCCTCATGTTGGTAAGGCAAGGGACAAGGTAACCTAATGATTTCATGGACATCATCTTTTGTATGCTTCACTCTATGTCTATGGATATTCTTGTTTGTTCCTTGTGGGACTAACCCATGTAGGTATGTTGAAAGTGTAACTCACTCCAAAGGATTGCTCCAAATGGTCTACATCAATATTGAGCATCCACATCTTCAACACCTACATGAAGTCATCATCGACAAAACCCAAGGTTAGTTCATCCCTCTAAAAGGGGATCTCACATCTAGGGGGAGCTTAACTCTAAGAATTGAGTCAAAGCAACTTTAATGGTGTGAACACATCAATGCATTATGTAAAAGTGGTAACCCCACTTGAGCTTAAACGATGACTATGACCTATGATCAAATGTTTTCATTTGACTCCTAAGTCAATATACTCATATATAGATGACCTAGTCATCGCCAATTGTTTGATAGATGCTAGAATTGGTTGTGCATGTTTTGCCACATATTTCATTTGCCATCTTATTGTGTGAGCATGTTGGTGCATATTTTACTCATTCAAGGACATCCACTTGTTGTTTTGAGTGATTGGCTTCTTTTTTCTTTTTTCCAAGTGGATGGACAAGAATGCCTAAGAACCTTCTCTATCTATCTATGCTTTTCTCATCTCAAACTCTATTCATGCTACATCACAAAATTTGATCAAGTCAGATTCAAACCACTCTGTGTGAGGAGCACTCGGAGTCCCTGATTCGTCATAGACTTAAACTTCCAAAACTTCTTTGTGATTCTCGGTCTGACCGATTCCTCCATTTCGGTCCTACCGAGATCACCAAGTCGATCTAGGTTTTCAATCTCGGTGCAACCAATTTGAACTTTTCGGTCACACCGAGTTGCTGTAACTGTACATAGTTATGCATCTCGGTGCCACTGAGTTGTTCCACTCGGTCACACTGACAGGGTCGGGCTATATATAGTCACGGGCAAAAATTTGGAAATTTCTCCGAACCTCTTCGCCTGCGCAATAGCTTGCTCTGCCTCCAGGGTCTCCGGATCGTCTCCTCGTCACCAGCCGCCTCCTGTCGCTGATCTCCGCCGCCGTCAACGGATTTCACCCCCGCCGTTGCCGCCGTAGCGAGTTCATCGCCAAGCTAAGGTATGGACTCGATCACAGTGCTATCCTCGTCCGATTCCTAGCACATTGTGTTCTTAATGATTCTTGCCACGATTGAAACACTCCTATCCAGTCAATGCAATCCTTAGATTAGATGAGATTTGAAAAATTAGGGTTAGGTTTCCGCCGAAACCATCTCGGACCCACCGAGTTGAAAAACTCGGTACCACCAATTTGGCTAACGCCATTGCACTAGTAACTCTCAGTCTGACCGAGAATTGCTAATCGATGAGACCGATTTTAGGACTTTGTGAAACCCTAGCAGTCTCGGTGCCACCGAACTGTGACTCGGTCCAACCGAGTTCATCAGTTTAGGTTCTAAAATTGCTTCGGTATCACCGAGTTTGAAAATCGGTTGATCCAAAATGCTTTCTGTGGAAAACTAAAACTGAATTTTTGAATCATTCTTTTGCAAAAATCTCTGCATTTTGTGATGCTCATCCACTCTATCTCATCTATAACTCTTCACAGGGTCAGCAGTCAGTGATTTGCAACATGTCAGACCAAAGTGATAGTCAAAACAGGTCAGAAGAGCACAATCACATGAGTGAGGGCACTAGTCCCTCTAGCACTTCAGATGAAGGCAGCAGGAGCACCCCTAGCAATCTGCCTAAAGCTGCCACCAGGACAAGGAAGAAGAGAACCTTAGATTCTGAGGATGAGGATTATAGAGCAGAAGAGGATGAGGCTACCTCCAAGAAGGTAGTGCTCAAAAAGGAGTATGCCCCAACACAGAACACTTAACCTGGACTCAATAGGAAGGTTCCTGCCAAGAGGACACCTATGCTGAAGGTCAGAGGATCTACTCAAGTGCCTGAAAAGACTGAACCCAAAGAGGCACCTGCAAAGAGAGTCACAACTTCCAAACCCAAGAAAGTTCCCACAGGAGAAACCATGAAGTTTACCATTGAATCAGAAGATGAAGCTGCTGCTCAGGATAAGAAGAAGAGAGCCAGAACCACTAGTGCCCAGGTTCTTGGAAATCCCTTAATGAGGAGAGACTCTGAAGAGGAAGAAGAGGTTGCTGCACCAGCACCCAAGGCACAAAAGCTTATGGGTGATGCAATTAAGTCAGGGGCTGCAACATCAAAGCCCAAGGAAGCACCCAAAGCTGCCCCCAAGCCCAAGCTTGCACCAAAAAGGAATACCAGGAGTATTCCAGCTACTGAGAAGAACAAGGCCCCAGTGCCTGAAGTTGCTGATGAGGAAGATGAAGAAGGACAAGTCCTGAGGAAGCTCAAGCCCAAGATACCAGACCATAATGATGCCCATCTTGTGGCTGAGGACATGAACATCAGAAGAGACTCAGGGTTGAGGCTATAGAGGATGACAGATCCATATGCCACAAGGAGAAGGACTACTGTTGACTACAGGTTCCATACAAAGGAACAGCAGGACTTTTATGAGACAATCTTGTTGGACAAGAAGCCCATAGTGTGTGATATGAGGTGGGTCGACTGGACCTACATGAAAGAAAATGAAGAACACTATCCTAGAGTGCAAGACAGTTTTGTTGCTTGTGGAGTTGCAGATTTTGTTGGGAAAAAGCTCACCAACTAGAATGCCGAACTCATTATGCAATTCTACTCCACAGCACACTTCTATCCAGATGGGAGGATAGTTTGGATGTCTGAAGGTACAAGGTACCAGTCAACCGTTGAGGAGTGGGAAAAACTGATCAATGCCCCAAAGAAGAGTGAAGATGACTTGGATGTCTATGCCAAGAAGAAGATGGACCACAATTCCATGGCACACATGTACAAGGAGATCCCAGGCAAAGCTATAGAGACACATAAGTTTGGGTCAATCCACTTTCTTCTGTCAGGGCTCCCAACAATCAACTGGATCCTAAGGCACACTTTGTTGCCTAAGTCTGGTGACCACAACATGATTAGAGGGCATGCAATCAACATGTTGCATTTGTTTGATGTGCCAGAAATTCAAGGTCATGAGCCTTATGGTTGAGACCATTAAGAGGACTGCAGCATACCAAAAGAGAAGTTGTGGATATGCCCCTCAGATTCAGGAGTTGATTAACTCAAAGATGGGCACGGGAAAATATCTATTGGATAAGGAACATTTTCCTCTCTATCCAGACTTTGAGGACAATCAGGTTGTCATGAATGAGAATGAACCATCATCAGTACAAGCTCAAGAGAAGAAGGAGAAGGCAAGGAAAGAGAAAGCTGCCAAGATGCCAACTCAAGAGGAGGCATTTGAGTACTTTTTGAAGAACAAGTAGGAGCAGCTTGGTTACTTGATAGCATCAACAATGAGGATTGAGAAGGGATTGGCCACCCTCACTCAGAATCAGGAGAGCTTGGAAAGAATCATGGAACAAAAATTCTATGATCTATATGTCAAAGTAACTGAGATTCAGTCAGTTGTGGAGCAGCTACAGGATGACATGCAGGAGAGAAAGGGCAAGACTACCACTAATGTATTTGCCAGAGTGCCTAGAGCTCAGAGGTCAGCTGCAGTGCCTGTGACAGACACCAGAGCCACATCATCTGCACCAGCTACAGCTCCTACAGCTCCAGTGCAACCAGCTCCAGCACCAACCCCTCCAGCTCCATCCACTTCAACTAAAGCCTTTGTTCTTGGAGTTATCCGTACACCACCACCTGAAGATCAAGCCTGAGAGTCGATCTAGCACTATGCATTTTCTATGAACTTTTTGGTAACTTGTTGCCAAAGGGGGAGAAAAATGTATAGATCATAGGCTTTGAGAGAGAGAGAGTGTTGCTTTTGTTCTCTCTTGCTTTGGTGGTTAAACTTTGTTTGCTTTTGATTGCTTGAGATACTATGCTGTGAGACATTGATGATCATGTGTTTGATCATAAGCTACACTTATGCATGTTTGATGATATTATCTTATCTTATCCATATGTGATCATTCACTTTGCTTGGTGATGAGTGCATGTATTCAATCTTTATCATTTTGAGCACTCCACCAAGATGTATGTGACATGGAAGAGTAACCCATGAGCCTAATTCCTTGTGCATTTGCAGTCCAAAGCAAATCTTAAACTATGCACATATTTAGGGGGAGCTCTTGCTTATCACATACTTCTCAAAGCGACGATGTTTTTCAATCTTATTATCATTTGTCGAAGCTTTGATCTATATGTTGTCATCAATTACCAAAAAGGGGGAGATTGAAAGTGCAACTACCCCTAGGTGGTTTTGGTAATTCATAACAACATATAGCTCATTGAACTAATGCTATTCCAAGACTTTTATTTCAGGAAAGCTCAATGAATGGCATGGCATGGATGATGAAAGTGGATCCCTCAAAGTACTAATGACAAAGGATTGGCTCAAGCTCAAAAGCTCAAGACTCTTCATTTTACATTTTAGTGATCCAAGATCACATTGAGTCTATACTAAAAGCCAATACTATTAAGGAGGGATGAGGTGTTGCTTAATGAGCCTCTTGCTTCATGTGCTTGGTGATATGCTCCAAAAACCCTCAACTACTTTCTCACATCCACAAATGACCTAAACCTAAAGCCAAAATCGGTCACACCGATTCTTTCTATCCGGCGCCACCGAGTTCTAATGTCATAGCCACTGCCACAAACCCTAGGCAAATCGGTCCTACCGATAGGGATCTCGGTCTCACCGAGATGGGATTGTAATCTCTCTGTTTCCCTTCGTAATGTTTTGGTCTAACGGAAGTGAGCGATTGGTCCCACCGAGATTGCAATGTAAACTCTCTGTTTCCCTTTTGTAACATTTTGGTCTCACCGAAAAGAGCAAATCGGTCCCACCGAGTTTACCTGACCAACTCTCTGGAAAGCTTATTACCAAAATCGGTCTCACCGAGTTTGTGTAATCAGTCTTACCGAGATTATGTTATGCCCTAACCCTAACCAAATCGGTCCTACCAAGTTGCATGTCAGTCCCACCGAAAATCCTAATGGTCACTAGGTTTACTAAATCGGTCTGACCGAGTCTGTTGAATCGGTCCCATCGAGTTTGGTAAATTTTGTGTAATGGTTAGATTTTGTGTGGAGGCTATATATACCCCTCCACCTCCTCTTCATTCGTGGAGAGAGCCATCACAACAAACCTACACTTCCAACTTACCATTTCTGAGAGAGAACCATCTACTCATGTGTTGAGGCCAAGATATTCCATTCCTACCATATGAATCTTGATCTCTAGCCTTCCCCAAGTTGCTTTCCACTCAAATCTTCTTTCCACAAGATCCAAATCCTATGAGAGAGAGTTGAGTGTTGGGGAGTGAGGGAGTCCTGGATTAGGGGGTGTCCGGATAGCTGAACTATCACCGTTGGCCGGACTCCTGGACTATGAAGATACAAGATTGAAGACTCCGTCCCGTGTCCGGATGGGACTTTCCTTGGCATGGAAGGCAAGCTTGGCGATACGGATATGTAGATCTCCTACCATTGTAACCGACTCTGTGTAACCCTAGACCTCTCCGGTGTCTATATAAACCGGAGGGTTTTAGTCCATAGGACGAACAACAATCATACCATAGGCTAGCTTCTAGGGTTTAGCATCTTTGATCTCGTGGTAGATCTACTCTTGTCCTACCCATATCATCAATATCAATCAAGCAGGAGTAGGGTTTTACCTCCACCAGGAGGGCCCAAACCTGGGTAAAAACATCATGTCCCTTGTCTCCTGTTACCATCCGCCTAGACGCACAGTTCGGGACCCCCTACCCGAGATCTACCGGTTTTGACACCGACATTGGTGCTTTCATTGAGAGTTCCTCTGTGTCATCACCTTTAGGCCCGATGGCTCCTTCGATCGTCAACAACGACGTGGTCCAGGGTGAGACTTTTCTCCCCGGACAGATCTTCGTATTCGGCGGCTTTGCACTGCGGGCCAATTCACTTGGCCATCTGGAGCAGATCGAAAGCTACGCCCCTAGCCATCAGGTCAGATTTGGGAGTTTGAACTACACGGCTGACATCCGCGGAGACTTGATCCTCGACGGATTCAAGACACAGCCAAGTGCGCCGCACTGTCTCAATGGGCATGACCTAGCTCTGCCGCCGAACAGTGCCCTGGAGGCCGCACCAGCGTCCGCTCCGACCCTTAGCTCGGAGCCGACTTTGCCGGTCGAGGACGAGTGGCTGGACACCGCCTCGGGGGCTATGATCTCTACGGCGATTGAGCCGAACACCATCCCTGTCCTTCACAAAGCCCGTGACTCCGAGGTGCCGGACTCCTCTCCGGACTCCGAACCTCCCGCGCCCCTGCCAATCAAATCCGATTGGGCGCCGGTTATGGAGTTCACTGCCGCGGACATCTTTCAGCACTCGCCCTTTGGGGACATCCTGAATTCACTAAAGTCTCTCTCTTTATCAGGAGAGCCCTGGCCGAACTATGGTCAGGAAGGTTGGAATGCGGACGACAAAGAAATTCAACGCCCACCCACCACCCACTTTGTAGCCATTGTCGATGATTTAACCGACATGCTCGACTTCGACTCCGAAGACATCAACGGTATGGGCGACGATGCAGGAGACAACCAAGAACCAGCACCTACATGGCACTGGGAGGCCACCTCATCATACAACATATACATGGTGGACATCCCAGAAGATGAGAATGGCAATGGAACAGCGGAGGATGACCCCTCCAAGAAGCAGCCCAAGCGCCAGCGTCAGCGGCGCCGCTCTAAATCCCGCCACAGCAAAAACGGCGATTCCGGCAGGGAGATAATAACACCCCGGACAGTGCCGAAGACAACCCCCTCCAGCAGGATTCAGCACAGGAGGAGGGAGAAGCCAGCCCTCATGATAGAGAGGCAGTCAGAGAGGTAGAGGATGATAATTATATGCCTCCCTCCGAAGATGAGGCAAGCCTCGATGACGACGAGTTTGTCGTGCCCGAGGATCCCGTCGAACAAGAGCGTTTCAAGCGCAGGCTTATGGCCACGGCAAGCAGCCTCAAGAAAAAGCTGCAGCAGCTTAGAGCTGACCAAGACTTGCTAGGTGACAGATGGACCGAAGTCCTTGCAGCCGAAGAGTACAAACTCGATCGCCCCTCCAAGAGCTACCCAAAACGCAGGCTGCTACCCCAATTAGAGGAGGAAGCACCCAAACCTACATCACCAGCGCATGACGCGGCCAACCGGCCACCTCGTGGCCACGACAGAGAGGCCTCTAGGCCCTCCACTAAAGCTGCACCCCGGCGTCGCTCGAAAAGTACAAAGCCACGGGGGAATGCGCTAGACTTGCGAGACATATTGGAGGACAAGGCAAGACAAATAAGATCGATCTACGGATCGCGTGGGCGCCCCATGATATGTGATGACAACCGTCACGCCGGATACAACAATTCTGGCTGGGCCGAACAAAGTAGACAAAGCATGTTTGAGCTGCGTCGTGATATAGCCCAATACAGAGGCGCCGCACACCCACTATGCTTCACAGACGAAGTAATGGATCATCAAATCCCCGAGGGTTTCAAACCCGTAAACATTGAATCATACAACGGCACAACAGATCCTGCGGTTTGGATCGAGGACTATCTCCTTCACATCCACATGGCCCGCGGTGATGATCTACACGCCATCAAATACCTCCCACTTAAGCTTAAAGGACCAACTCGGCATTGGCTCAACAGCTTGCCAGCAGAATCAATTGGTTGTTGGGAAGACCTGGAAGCCGCATTCCTTGATAACTTCCAGGGCACATATGTGCGACCACCAGACGCCGATGACCTAAGCCACATAATTCAGTAGCCAGATGAATCGGCCAGACAATTCTGGACACGGTTCTTAACCAAGAAAAATCAAATCGTCGATTGTCCGGATGCAGAGGCCCTTGCAGCCTTCAAACATAACATCCGCGACGAGTGGCTTGCCCGACACCTAGGACAGGAAAAGACAAAATCCATGGCAGCCCTCACATCACTCATGACCCGCTTCTGCGCGGGAGAGGACAGCTGGCTAGCTCGCAGTAACAACCTGACCAAAAACCCTGGTAGTTCAGATACCAAGGACAGCAATGGCAGGTCGCATCGCAACAAGCACAAGAGCCGCATTAACGGCGATAATGCTGAAGATACGGCAGTCAATGCCGGATTCAAAGGCTCTAAACCTGGTCAGCGGAAAAGCCGTTCAAAAGAAATACTCAGGGCCCGTCCAATTTGGACCCAATACTCGATCGCTCGTGCCAGATACATGGCACCCCCGAGAAACCAGCCAACCACACCTACAGGGATTGTTGGGTGTTCAAGCAGGCAGGCAAGATAAATGCCGAAAACAACGACAAGGGGCTGCATAGCGATGACGAGGAGGAGCCGCGGCCGCCGAACAATAGAGGATAGAAGGGCTTTCCCCCACAAGTGCGGACGGTGAACATGATATACACAACCCACATACCCAAAAGGGAGCGGAAGCGTGCACTAAGGGACGTATACGCGATGGAGCCAGTCGCCCCAAAGTCCAACCTGTGGTCCTCCTGCCTGATCACTTTTGATCGAAGGGACCACCCCACTAGCATCCACCACGGTGGATTCGCCGCATTGGTTCTTGACCCAATCATTGACGGATTTCACCTCACTAGAGTCCTGATGGACGGCGGCAGCAGCCTGAACCCGCTTTACCAGGATACAGTGCGCAAAATGGGCATAGACCCCTCAAGGATTAAACCCACAAAAACAACCTTTAAAGGCGTCATACCAGGTGTAGAGGTCAACTGTACAGGCTCAGTTACACTTGAAGTGGTCTTTGGATCCCCGGATAACTTCCGAAGCGAGGAATTAATCTTCGACATAGTCCCGTTCCGCAGCGGCTATCACGCACTGCTTGGACAAACCGCATTTGCAAAGTTCAATGCAGTGCCGCACTACGCATACCTCAAGCTCAAGATGCCAGGCCCTCGAGGAGTAATCACGATCAATGGAAACACCGAGCGCTCTCTCCGAATAGAGGAGCACACGGCGGCCCTCGCGGCGGAAGTACAAAGCAGCCTCTTAAGGCAATTCTCGAGTTTGAATACTAAACGTCCGGACACCGTCAAGCGCGCCCGGAGTAACCTACAACAAGACCGCCTGGCATGTCCCGAGCACGCGTAGCAATGCGGCCCCAACCCCAGCCCTCGCGAAATCGTGAGACCAGTACCACACGTACGTAACTACGCTCTGGAGATACCATGGGCATAGGGGTAGGGGCACAACCACGGCATGCCCGGAGAGCGGCTCAACCGCACCAGGGGCTTCCAATTATGTCATTCTTTTTTTTCTTATTCTCAGGACTCCGTTTTCCAGAAGCCCTGTCCGGCAGTAGAATTGCCGAACTCACGATGCAACAGCCAGGGAAGCAGAAAAGCTACGTCGAGTGTCCAGGTGGTCTCTATTACGAGCAGTATACCTGTTTTACATACCATCCCGCAGCCTACCCCTGGAGGGGGACATGTTAAATAGTCCCATCCCTTGCTGATCGCACTATTTGTATCATTCTGCTTTCATTGCAGTATTTTTTTTCAAAAAATAATGCATCGCTTTTTGCCTATTATTGCATTCCTTTTTCTATCTATATATGTTCACTTATGACATGTTGCACCCATACAACTTGGTACGGTCAATACACCAGGGGCTTAAGTACCCCAAAACATGGTGTGATAAGTCCGAACACTTTCACAAGTGCGGCACCCTGAACTTATAGCATTATATGCATCGGCTCCGAATCATGTCTTGGGTCAATAGTTGGGTTTGCCCGGCTCCCATGTTTTGGTACCTTACGTTCCGTTATATCGGCTAAGGTAGCGCTGGGAGAACCACTGCGGTTGTGCCCCGGTTGAGCTGGGTTAAGCACCTCAGTGGAGAAAGCTAAAACTGACCGTCATGATAGGGCGAGAGCCGGTCGCTGTTCGAGAGGTTTTTCGAGTCCCTAAAGACTTATGCCGCTTAGAGCGAGGAGTCGGCTTTGTCCGGCCCAGGCGTGGATAGCGTCCCGAATTCGGTCTTCCGAACACTAGGGGCTTCGCCAAAATTTAAAATTATAGAATTCTATGGCTAAGTGGGAGTGTTCAAGCATTATAGTTCGGTTGCCTTGTTTGTTGTGTTGAGCGCCTCCCTCGAAGGACCCAAGAATGGGAACAAGAGCGCTCAAGTTTATCCCGAACACCCCAGCACTCGTGGCATGGGGGCTGAAGCCAATGACTTGCCATCTCTCAAGTTTGATAAATGGCCGCACAGAAGGTAATATTTTAAATTAACAAGCATTGCTTAGCGCATATGAACAAAGTTTTCAGCGTACAGGATAACAAATGCGAGTCTACTAAAAAATTACATCCTTGGAGCATTCACCCGCTATAAGGTGGGCACCCTTCAGGACACCCTTATAGTACATCTCAGGCGTGCGATACTCCTTGCCCGGCGGTGGCGCATTCGTCACAAGCTTCTCGGCGTCCATCTTGCCCCAATGCACTTTAGCGCGGGCAAGGGCCCGATGGGCACCTTCAATGCAGACGGAACGCTTGATGACTTCAATCCATGGACAGGCGTCCACCAGCCGCCGCACCAGACCGAAGTAGCTCCCAGGCATGGCTTCTTTAGGCCACAGCCGAACTATGAGGCCCTTCATGGCCTATTCGGCCACCTTGTGGAGCTCGACCAGCTGCTTCAGCTGGTCGCTCAGGGGCACCGGATGTCCGGCCTCAGCATATTGAGACCAGAACACCTTTTCCGTCGAGCTCCCCTCCTCGGCTCGGTAGAATGCGGCAGCATCGGACACGCTACGGGGCAGATCTGTGAATGCTCCTGGAGAGCTCCGAATTCGGGTAAGTAACAGATAATTCACTTTTACATGCTTGCTTTGCATGAAGAATGCCTTACCCGCCGCTATCTTTTTATCGCCTCAATCTCCTGGAGGGCCTTCTGGGCTTCGGCCTTAGCGGCTTTGGCACTCTCAAGAGCCAAGGCGAGCTCGGACTCTCGAGTCTTCGAGTCACGATCCAAACTGTCGTGTTTTTCCACGAGAGCCTGGAGCTCTTGCCGCACCTCCGTCACCCGCGCCTCCTGCTTCTCTCGCTCGGTGCGCTCCACGGCCACACTTTTTTCGGCCTTGGACACCGCCTCCTTCAGGGTCGCCACCTCGTTCGTGGCCCCTGCAATACTCACATTATTCCTGTCATTTTTTGGCAACCAAATCCTTCCTATAAGGTATTACTTTAACAAGGTATTACTTACCTCCTTGTCCTCGAGCTGCTTCTTGGCACGGCCGAGCTCGTTCTCGGACCGCTCGAGGCTCTGCTTCAATGCATTGACCTCCGCAGTCAGTGCGGCAAAGGTCAGCAGCGCAGCCTGCATTCCCATATTGACATGCTTATGTTAGACTCCTGCGTATATCTTTTTAGATCCTCAGTTTGGCTTTTCTTTCCGAACACCAAACTGAGCATCAAGGGCTACTGTCTATGTGGTACTATTTTTCATATCTTAATTACATACCTCAAAGCCTGTTAGAAGGCTGGTACAGGCTTCAGTCAGCCCGCTCTTGGCGGACTGAACTTTCTGGATCACCGCACTCATAACAGTGCGGTGCTCCTCCTTGATGGAGGCGCCGTTAAGCGCCTCCAGCAAGTTATCTGGTGCCTCCGGTTGGACGGAGGCCACCAGCGTTGTAGTCTTGCCCTTCTTATGAAGGGCCCGCATGCCGGACTTCAGAACCACTATAGGTTCCGGTACGGAGTCCAGCACAGGGCCGGACTTAGAGCCCTCTGGGGTTTCGCCCTCTTTTCGCCTGGAGTCCGGGAGGTCACCTTGCGGCGCCTCCAGGACCACCTCCTCCTGGTTGGGCCCCTTTTGGGACTCCACCGTGGCGTCATCTGCGTCACGGGGGGAGGAGGCGGTCGGAAGTGAAGTGCTATTCACATCCGACGAATCCAGGGAGCCGCTCGACGAAGCGGGGAGCTCGTCCTTGGGCAGGCTACATGGTTGTATTCAGCGTTAGAAGACACTACGCGACAAAGGAAAAATCATGAGTTATTCCGGAATCTGGACACTTACGATCTCGCCAAGGGCTTGGCCCTCGAGGGCCAATCCTCTTCACCGTCGTCGGCGTTGGTGGAAAATTCCGGAGGAAGGGTCCTTCCCTTCTTGGACCCGGGAGGCCTTCCTTTTCTTCTCTCCCCCTACTGGGGGAGAAGCCTCTTTCTTCTCCTCCTCATCTTCGCGGGAGGAGTCCACCTCGGAGTCATCGGATGATGAGTTCGATAACACCTGATGCCGGGAACTCTTTCGGGTTCCCGTGGCCTTCTTCTTGGCCTTCTTATCCGGCACCACGTAAGGCGCCAGAGCCAGCAGCCCCGTTAATTGGGCGTCCGCTGGGTCTTCAGGTAAGGGAGCCGGACAGTTAACCTGCCCGGACGTCTTCTGCCAGGCCTGTCAAAGGTAAAGGGAGTTTAGATCCCGCATACAGTCAAACTATGGAAAATAAGCATCCTGTGAAGGGTAAAATAGCTTACCTCGCCGGCTGGACGCTGCAAGCTGAATCCGCGATCTTCGGTAGCGGATGCGGGAGCCTCGGTGCCCTTGAACAACACCTTACAGGCATCTTCGTATGTAGTGTCGAAGAGCCTGCTCAAGGTTTGGTGCTGTGCCAGATCAAACTCCCACAAGTTGAAGGCCCGTTTTTGGCATGGGAGGATCCGACGGATGAGCATGACCTGGACTATGTTGACAAGCTTGAGCTTCTTGTTCACCAAGGTTTGGACACGGGATTGGAGTCCGGTCAGCTCCTCCAAATCACCCCAGGATAGGCCCTTCTCTTTCCAAGAGGTAAGCCGTGTAGGGAAGCCAGATCAGAATTCGAGGGCTGCCACCCATTTAGGGTCCTACGGCTCGGTGATGTAGAACCACCCCGATTGCCACCCCTTTATGGTCTCCACAAAGGAGCCCTCGAGCCATAGGACGTTGGGCATCTTGCCCACCATGGCACCTCCGCACTCCGCTTGGCGGCCGCCCACTACCTTCGGCTTGACATTGAAGGTCTTCAGCCATAAGCCGAAGTGGGGCTGGATGCAGAGGAAGGCCTCGCACACGACGATGAACGCCGAGATGTTGAGGATGAAATTCGGGGCCAGATCATGGAAATCCAGGCCATAGTAGAACATGAGCCCCCGGACAAATGGGTGAAGTGGAAAACCTAGTCCGCGGAGGAAGTGGGTGAGGAACACCACCCTCTCATGGGGCCCGGGGGTGGGGATGAGCTGCCCCTTGTCGGGGAGTCGATGCGCGATGTCGCTGGACAAGTATCCGGCCTTTCGCAGCCTTTTGACGTGCCCCTCCGTGACGGAGGAGGCCATCCACTTGCCTCCTGCTCCGGACATGGCTGGGGAAGGTTGAGGCGAGATGTGCGGACTTGGGTGCTGGAGCTTGAGTGCACGGAAATGGATAAGCAAAGGAGGAAGAAGGCGTAGGTAAAAAGGTGGATCCTTATCCCCTTATATGGACGGACGAAACTATGTGTCCCCACCAGCCTGGTAAAACTCGCTTATCTCCCAAGCACCGTAATCAATGGCATGGTTTGGTTACCCACACCCGTATTGATGAGAATCCTGGAATAAGGGGACACAATCTCTTCTTTGACAAGACGTGCCAAGGAAACTGCCTCGCTAAATGCGCTGAGGTGGAACAGTAAGAACGATTCAAATAAAGGCCTGGCCGTGGTGTGATGTCACACCGTGGAATACGTCAGCAGATTGAACTTGTGTAAATGTTATTCTCTCTACGGTGGTATGTGGAACTTATTTTGCAGAGCCGGACACTATCCTGGTGTTCAAAATCTTCTATGAAGTATTCGGAGGAGGAACCCGCCTTGCAATGCCGAAGACAATATGCGCGCCGGACTCGTCGTCATTGAAGCCCGGTTCAGGTGCTACTGAGGGAGTCCTGGATTAGGGGGTGTCCGGATAGCCGAACTATCACCGTTGGTCGGACTCCTGGACTATGAAGATACAAGATTGAAGACTCCATCCCGTGTCCGGATGGGACTTTCCTTGGCATGGAAGGCAAGCTTGGCGATACGGATATGTAGATCTCCTACCATTGTAACCGACTCTGTGTAACCCTAGCCCTCTCCGGTGTCTATATAAACCGGAGGGTTTTAGTCCATAGGACGAACAATAATCATACCATAGGCTAGCTTCTAGGGTTTAGCCTCTTTGATCTTGTGGTAGATCTACTCTTGTACTACCCATATCATCAATATCAATCAAGCAGGAGTAGGGTTTTACCTCCACCGAGAGGGCCCGAACCTGGGTAAAAACATCGTGTCCCTTGTCTCCTGTTACCATCCGCCTAGACGCACAGTTCGGGACCCCCTACCCGAGATCCGCCGGTTTTGACACCGACAGGGAGACTATCATTTGAAGCACAAGAGCAAAGAGTTCATCATCAACGCACCATTTGTTACTTCTTGGAGAGTGGTGTCTCCTAGATTGGCTAGGTGTCACTTGGGAGCCTCTGACAAGATTGTGGAGTTGAACCAAGGAGTTTGTAAGGGCAAGGAGATCGCCTACTTCGTGAAGATCTACCGCAAGTGAGGCAAGTCCTTTGTGGGCGACGGCCATGGTGGGATAGACAAGGTTGCTTCTTTGTGGACCCTTCGTGGGTGGAGCCCTCCGTGGACTCGCGCAACCGTTACCCTTCATGGGTTGAAGTCGCCATCAACGTGGATGTACGATAGCACCACCTATCGGAACCACGCCAAAAACATCCATGTCTCCAATTGCGTTTGAATCCTCCAAACCCTTCCCTTTACTTTCTTGCAAGTTGCATGCTTTAATTTCCACTGCCTATATACTCTTTGCATGCTTGCTTGAATTATGTGATGATTGCTTGACTTGTCCTAAGATAGCTAAAATCTGCCAAACTCTAAAATTGGGAAAAGGTTAAGTTTTTAATTGGTCAAGTAGTCTAATCACCCCCCCCCCCCTCTAGACATACTTCAAGGTCCTACAGTTGCGTCTACAGGGAACCTGAGCTTACAGATCAATACATGCAAGTGTTGATGAAGCCTTTGAAGCCAAGGCAGGCCCCACGAACCAAATTCCTCGTCAAGGAATTACTGTATGTGCCTCGGACTGTCTATCGCATTCTGACGAAGACAATGAGTCCTATCAAAGGCCACGACTCAAATGATGAAGAAGTCGTTGTCATCATGAATAATATGCTTTTCAATATCATTCATGGCGTTCCCATCAACTTCCATGATTTCTTCATGAGGACTCTGGTGAATATAGCTATGTCACCATTTGAGCTGAAGCCTTATGCACCATGGATTATGAGGTTCATCAGGACAAGGTCTTCACTCAATTACAAGGCTGATACTCTGAACCATGATAGCTACTTGCCTCCAATTGAAGTCCTCAAACGGACATTTTCCTTAGTTGATGACAAAGGCAAGGCAACTGCTGTGATAAATGAAGGCATTCGTCCATTGGATGGTCAATTTTGCAAGGCTGCATCCTACTCCACCAATGATGACTCTTCCACACATGACTCTGCCGCCAACACTTCTGCCAAGCAAATTCCTCAAGCCACAACACCCAGGGTGATGACTGATCGTGAGTTACTCCTTAGTCTTCATCAGAAAGTTGATCGCAATCATAAATGGGTCAAGCGTCAGTTTGGTTCAATTCTTCACAACATGACCTCCACACACAATGAAGTGAAGAAAAACCACTACTACCTCCATGAAACCTTCAACCGTACCTGGGCTGTTCTATCTCATGTCTACAGCGCAGAAGATCTGAAGAGAATGGGTCTCAAGGAAGAATTTGACTGGTCTGCACCTCCACCGAAGAAATTCAAGAAGGTCAAGGTTCCTTCCTTGGTGGCCAGCTCCTATTCTTCATCGCACGACACTGATGAAAATGAAGACTTGGACGACACTGGGGCAGGCCCTACTACGACAACCGACCCAAAAAACGCTGACGCTCCTCCATCAACTTGATATTCTTCAGGGGCGTTAGTCCTCAGTTTTGATCCTTTTGGTCATTCGATGACAAAGGGGGAGAAATCTGAGTTAGTCTTCAAGCGGGTCTATTATATGGGCGTTTTTTTTTGCTAAGTTACAACTCTCGCTCTTCTGAAACTTTTATTGGATCAAGTTGTAATCTTAAAACCGATGGTGCTCTGATACTTTTGATGCACTATGCTCTGATTCTGCATGCTTGTTCCTCGTTAATATTATTGCATCCATGCTAAATTTCTTCAGGCACCATATTTCATCATGCATTTCAAATTCTTCATATTATATGTCAAATGCATGTATGAATTACAAGATATAGGGGGAGATCTCCATGATTCAACTCTTCAAGTGTGCATTGCTTCAAAAGCAAATTCCTCACTATGCACATCTTCAGGGGGAGTTCTTCTATATCTTGCAATCAAATTCCTCAATATCAGTACTTACACTCCATATGTTTATCCCCGTTGAAAACTTAACCTATATTGTCATCAATCACCAAAAAGGGGGAGATTGTAAGTGCATCTAGTGCCCCTTAGTGATTTTGGTGTGTTGAAGACTTATAGGTTAAGGGACTAATGTGTTTATGAGTGTACACAGGTCTATAAGTCTATGAGGAGTTTGATATTTACAGAGAAAGTCGACCCCTAAAAATGAATATCTTCGACTGAAGATTTTGGTATTCCTGAAGACTTTCATGAAGACTTTGAAAGTGAAGAAATTGGTGTGTCCGTGAAGACTTGATATTCATGCAAGGAATATGAAGCTTGAAGACTTTCGTTTTCATAGTTTTGTTTTTCTCCTTCTTGAGTCATAGGAAACACCGTACTGTTAAAGGGGGTCAAGGAAATACTAAGGAAAAATTTCCATGTGATGCTCAACTCAAAATCCTACACCTACCAATCCCTTCAAGTGAAGCCATTGGAAATCTCATACAGTTCAGTCAATTTCTTCAATAACAGAGACGAAGTTCTTCTAGTCGCTGAGGAATTTGTTCTGACTGAGGAGTTAGGATTTCGCCAGTGCGGATTGCCTACACAGTGAGGAACATGATAGCCCTGAGGAATTTGAGAGTCAAAATTCTGACCGTTGCTGTGCTGCGCGCCAGCTGTCCCAAATTATCTTATCCACCTAACGGTCATATCATCGAAGGGCATTTATGTCTTATCATGTCGGGCTGCTCCCTAGGCTATAAATAGCCGCCCCCTACAACCACTAGCTGGTTAGCTGCTCCGAAAGAAACTGACACTTGTCATTTGAGAGCAACCCATCCTCCGAGGACTTTGAGAGAAAATCATCGAGTGAGGAAAAACCCAAACTCAAACACCTACAAACCCAAAGAGATTGAGCATCACTGAAGAGATTGATCCTGCGTGGATCCGATGCTTGTTACCTTTGAAGACTGTGCTTCTTCCAGACGGTTAGGTGTCATGGTCTAGAGCATCCAAGAGGAATTGTGGATCACCGAGTGACCGAAGTCTGCGAAGGTTTGGAAGTCGCCTGAAGACTTACCACGAGTGAATGGACGAGGTCTGTGTGACCTTAGTTCAAGGAGAATATGGTGAGGACTTGGTGTCCTGAGCTGCGTGCTCAGCGACTGGGTGTCCGGGACTGTGTGTCCTCGAGTTTAAATACTCAGCCGCTCCAACCAGACATACAACTGAGACAGCAGTTGGAACTAGTCTACCAAATCATTATCTTCACCAACCTTACTGGTTCTATTTCCTCAACTCTTTCATTTCTTCATTACTGTGTTGAGTGATTGTTCATATCTGTGTTTGAAGACTTTGACTGAAGACTTTCTCAATTTCCACAGTTCAATTTCTTCAGTCTGTTTGTCTTCATCTTGTGTTATCCTGTGTTTACGCTTTCTGTACTCTGTGTTTGTCTTCATTTCATCATGATGACTACGTGTGTATTCTGTCATGCTTACTTCTGAGTACTTATTCCGCTGCAAGTAGTTCTTCGCTAAGGAATTTCCTCTCCGGCAAATTCCTCAGTGAAGAATTCATAAAAATCGCCTATTCACCCCCCTCTAGTCGATATAACGCACTTTCATGAAACTTGTTACCTTTACATTTTGTATTGTTAATTCTTATAGAAATCTTCTAGTGCTCGAGTTTATTGAAATCTGTTCAATAAACCATTGTACCGTACCTTGTAATAAAATAACTATTCTACTGTTGCACTAGCCACTGGATTAGTTTATATTTGTAGTATTCGACTGGTGTTGCATTAGCGTATGGACATAAATAAAGTGTGGCAAGCTTTCCCAGATATGTGCTCAAGAAAACTACTACATGTTTTTCTAAATACTAGACGTTTGGGTACTTTAAATTGGACTACGAAAACGTCTTATATTAAGGAATAGAGGGTGTAGAGTTCACTCAAATTATCCCGGTAAAGCTAGTCACGCCTTTGTTAAAATTAATGTTCATTATGTTATCGAAGGACGTCTGTATGTTTGTCTCTAATGCCTGTCAACTACATACCTGACATCATGATGTAATGTTAATTCATTTCCTTTTGTACAGTGTCACTGAATTGTCAAGGCGGTGATGGCATTTTATTTTAGTTGAACTGCACAAAATATGCTTAAAAGAAGAGGAAAGGTCAGGAATTGATCATTCTTTCAGAAAGAACTATATATGCCTTTCTGACATCAGTCGTTGTTGCCTTATTTATTCCTTCAAACAGGTGGTTAGAAACAGTCTTTCTACCTTTTCCCATTAAGAAATTGGAATGCTTATATTTGTGCGTCTATGCTTCAACTAGTGTCACTTTTATACTAATCACACTTTCAATATCTATGCAAACAGGGATGCTCAATTTTAGTGGAACTGCACAAAAAGTCCAACTGGTTCAACATTAGGAGCATGTTTTCTTCCAAACCTTTATATCCAATTGGTGGCACTATGAGCTGTTCATTACGAAGGTACATGGTTTGCTACTATCTTGCTACTCTTTTTGTACTGTCATTAGATAGTAATACTAGTGGTTTGCATGTGAATTTATTGGCAGGGTGGACCTACATAGGAGGTGCAGGACATGATTCAATGATTGGATACTCAATTTCGGTTGTATCGATTTCACCTCTTCCATCACTGCGGACATGGATATCCTTGGTCTGATGAAGAATGGGCACTATATTTCTGCTCTAAACCAGCAAATCAATTCAGTATGAAATTGTCCAGGGCAAAACATGACTGTATCAAATTGTCCAGTGCAAAACATGACAAATGCTAAGTGGAAGAGACATGTTTAAACCGAAAATACAAGGTGGGGTATATGTTTACTAGCTGCTTGATATTTGTGCAAATAGAGATGTCTGCCTGTTGCTATTTGGCAAACAAACAAAGTGACACAATTTTGGTTGAACTGCACAAGAGAATAGTATAGTCACTGCATGCAGTGCCATTTGAAAATA
The DNA here is from genome assembly GCF_002162155.2 of Triticum dicoccoides. Classification (NCBI taxonomy): domain Eukaryota; kingdom Viridiplantae; phylum Streptophyta; class Magnoliopsida; order Poales; family Poaceae; genus Triticum; species Triticum dicoccoides. The sequence continues at coordinate 389,878,861 of NC_041393.1, read as the reverse complement.
GACACAGAAAGATTGGATAGTCACTTCATGGACTGCAGAAAAGTAGTACTGTACTATTTATTGGCCAACACTAGGCAAGTCTGATTATACAATGGGCATCATTTTGCCTAAGTTAAAGTTTGTGTTCCGAAAATAGTCTCGCCGTGTGATCGAGAGAAGACCAAATCATATTGCAGTGGATGTTCCTCCATCATGTGTGGTTCATTCTCATGGTTCCAGCTGTTGGTGAAACCACTTACGTTTGCAAGAGGAATTGTAGACTTCACAAACAAATTTGTCTTTCAGTCTGTACTGAATGTTGGCCAAGAGAAGCATCCATGCTAGTAGGAATAACAGATGTTTTTTCTAGATCTTTGCTTTTGGAGCTACATATTTGTATATGATCTGTGAATCATTGAGATGCATTAACATGTTGATCTTATGTATGGGAATCGTACTAGTTGGTTTTAGTTACGATGTAAGATCCGAAGTGGATGATCTTTTCTTTTGGAGCTACATATTTCTATATGATCTTTGAATCATTGAGATGCATTAACAATTCCTTATTTCTGTTCGCTCAGTGTTTACAAGTTACTAATCGATCACTAGCTAGCCTACTAATGCGCTCCTGGCAGTTTCAGTTGCGATGCAAGATCCGAAGTAGCAGTTTTTTGAATAAAAATGCCTACCTCTGAAGAAACTGACAAGCTACTCTGAAGAAAATGCCATGCGAATCTGAAGAAACTGCCAGCAAAAAACGTTCGCAAATGCCTTATCTCCCAGCTAACGTTCATCAGCTAATGCGATCGTACACGCACACCATCCGACCTACTCGATCCTACACATACACTATCCGACCTACTCGATCCTACATGGATAAATAGTGGATCACGCATGTACTACGTTCTTTCCGGTTTGCAGGGCTCAATTCAAGAAATGACCTACTCGATCCTACACGAATAAATAGCATATCACGCACGTACTAGTACCTCCTTTCCGGTTTGCAGGGCTTAATTCAAAAATCTCACCAACCAAGGTACTCCATCTGTCCGGGTTTATTAGTCCTTGAGCCAAAGCAGCAAGACCAAGGCATGGCAGTAATTAACTACATGCAGAAGTTTAAGCCTAATTAATTCTAGCGATTTAAGTGGCGGCATGTGTGCCCTCAGCTGCGACTCGTTGCATGCTGCTCCGCGTACTGGCTGCGAGCGATTCTGAGTGCCTGCATGCAACCGGCCATAATTAAGGCGGCTAACTGATGCGAAAAAGATGCGCTTTAATTGTTACGGGCCTTTTAAATTTGTGGAATCATTATTGACAAGGAGGGAGATGATTCGAGTGCACTCGTTTGACCGTCATGCCGGCATGTGACCCAGCACGGATGGGACGAGATGGCACAGTCATAATTTCAGTTTCTCTAGTTTTCCACGCCAAGCTGCCGCGCTAAGCCATGTCTGCTTATGCATTGAATTCCAATGACCATCGCGCTACCTTCCGCCCATAAGTACTGTTTCCCGGCCTTCTCCGGTGGCACCATGACCCAACTCGCCATATCCTCATAAGCCCCCACCAGCCCGACGTCGCTAACCACTTATCCTTGCTCTCGCCACGTCCGCCATGCCCCCGCCCGTCCGCGATAGGCGAGGCCGGAGGCGGTCACCGCCGGAACTAGTGTTCGGTTTTTCACCGGAAGGCAAACGGAGGGAGGAGGCATTCTATTGGTCTTTAGATGGCAATGCGGAGATTGAGGACTTGTTGGAGCGCGACCGCCTGGCGGAGAAGCAGCAGTTGTTGGAGCGCGGCCGCCTGGCGGAGGAGCAACATATCACCGATTTGTGCCACCAGCGGGACATGGAGCAGCAGCTCACCGACACTCTGAGTCACGAGCAGAGCGCCCGCAACTGGGCCGACTACGTGGAGGCCGGCGCCCGGCAAATAGCCCTGGAGGCTGTTGAGCACGCACGCGTTCGCGACGCTGATTTTTACTACCAGCTCGTCAAGTGGGTTTCCCGCTTAGAAGCCGAAGCTTCGGTGGACCACGCCGGCATGGAAAGGGCCAACGCGCGCGAGCAACATGCTCTATCGCACCTCTGGCAAGTCCGAGGCGAGGCGGAGGACGCCGGTGCTGGCGTCTGGCGTGTACCGCAGATGGCGGCCGGCATCGTCTAGTTAGCTAGGAGTAAGTTAGTACTTGTACGCTACTAGAGTATTAGTGGGGGTAGATAATTAACTTGGCTATGATGGTTGTCAACGTGGAAGTTCAGTACTCTATATGTGGATCAGACCTGTTACTTTGCTCTGAATGTTGAACTTTCTATTTGAACGTATGGAATGGGCTATTATTTTTTTAAATGAGTTGTATTTGTCCTCCACGGGTTTAGAGGCTGACTTGTGGGCCTACCAAGTTGACGCAATCAGGAGATGATTGTACGTGGAGAGGATGACAACAGGGACCCGCCAAGGTCATGGCAGTACACAAGCAAGTGCCTCCTTATTTCAAGCCAATAAAATAAATGGCTCCTCCTAATGGATTTCTGACATCTGGGTCCCATGCCATTGTCAACGCAGTTAATAAACGAGAGAATTGCGCAACAAGCGACTGACACCAGAGACCCAGCAGCTCGCCCAGTTATTTCTGTTTTGGGTTAATTTGATAAATGTCACTCCAAATCTGGTGTTTCCGAGAAATGCCACTGCAATTTCCAAACTTTGAAAAATGCCATTTCATGCCATTTCCAGTGGCATTTTTCGAAGTCTGGAGTGGAGTTTTTCAAAGTTTGTAAACTATAGTGGCGTTTTCTAAAGTTTGCAAAAATTGCAGTGGCATTTTTCAAAGTTTGGAAATTACAGTGGCATTTTTATGAATCGCCATAATTGGAGTGTCATTTATCTAATTTGTTTTTGAGACAGAAGCAGGGTGTCAACTGGGCTGTGCGGGGCACTCTGGCCTGTATAGACAGCCTTTTGCTTTATGTTTACCACAGACCAACCCAGTAGGTTTTTTCCTTTCTGAAAATGGCTAGCCTAGTTTTTTGTGATTTGTCAAGTAAGTCGCTTTGTCAGGCCTGTTGGGCTGCAAATCTTTCAAAACGAGGAGAGCTTCATTCGGCTGGCCGAGAAAATGGCCTATCAGTAATGAGAAATGGGTTGTACATTTTTAAAACACATCAAACTGCCAATTAGTTTCGAATTTCTTTTTTTCATTTCGAGATTTTAAATTGCATTGATTTTTATGCGTGGACATTTTGTTGGATTTTATATTGATATACATTTATTTTTAAAATCAGTTTGAATGTAACTCGAAATTTCAGGATTAAAAACAGTTCGAACCGCACCGAAATATGCAAAATTTCGTATAATTTTTTAACCATGGCCACAATATGGGCTGTAATGCTAACAAAAAGAATATGAGCTCCAAAAAACCTTAAGAATTAGCAAATGGGTTGTAAATTATTAAAAATAATGGCAGATGTGTTGTATGCTGTTTTTCACAGATTTGAGGCTTTCCTAAAAAAAAGGTTGACACACAAGCAGTGACTGTTGGATGTCCATCCAACGGCCATCGTGCTTCTTCAATCTCTGCTCTTCCTGCTCCAGCCGCTCAAACAAGCGCCGACGGGACTGCCTGCTCCCTCCTCCCCGCAGCCGGCTGTGCTGTCGCAGAGGCCCCACCGCCCCAGTGTACTCCCATCGCTGGCCTAGCCATCCCACTACTCACCCACACCTGCTGATATTCTTTAGCGACGACAGACGAACCAGTAAACCCTCGTACAGTCGTACTCCCCTCTGCGCGGGAAACAACTGCCGAGTCTTTCCTGGCTCCGTCTCATTCCCTTCCTAGGCCTCACCGTCGTCCACCGCCCTGGTGCTCTCGGCGCGGCGTGGTCAACGTGGTCAACGACCGACATGCATCTGAAGTGGACTGGGCGTGGAGAGGGTGACAGCTGGGTCCATGGCCGCACGCAAGCAAATAACTCCTTATTACGCACAAAATAATGATTCCTCCACCTGACATCTGGGACCCACCGAAAGGGCCTCTGTATTTCGCGAAAAAAAACGTTACCGCCAATGACAGCTCAGACCCACCAGCTATATCTTCGCACGCAAGGAAGTGCCTCCTTATTACGCACAAAAAAATGAATACTCCCCTGCTAGCTGGGACCCAGTATAGTGGGAGGCTGACTTGTGGGCCTACTAAGTTGATGGGGACAGAGGGCTTTTTCAACTTAGTCAATATGCACGATTCTAGCTCCAGTGACTGTATGATGTCCATCCAACGGTCGTAGTGCTTCTTCAACCTCTGGTCTTCTTGCTCCAGCCGCCCAAAGCAGCGACAGTCATGCCGGCTGCTCCTGCCTCTCGTGGCCAGCTGTGCTGCCGCGGAGGCCTCACCACCCCCTACTACTCCCACCGCTGGCCAGTCCATCCCTCCACTCACCCACACCCCCTGTAATTCTGCGGCGATGACAGCCTCACACCACAGCTGAACCAGTGAACCCCCGTACTCCTCTCCGCATGGGCATCCACTGCCACGTCTTCCCCGGCTTCGCGTCATCCCCTTCCTAGGCCTTGCCGTCATCCACCGCCGTGGTGTTCTCGGTGCGGCGTGGTCAATGTGGTCAACGACCGAGTTCCATCGGAAGAGTACTTTACATGGAGAGACTGACAGCTGAGTCCACGACAGGTCGACAGCCACAAGGAAGTGCCTTCTTATTACGCGCAAAATAATTATTTCTCCATGTTACAGCGGGGACTCACCGGACGGTCCACCGTATTTCACGAAAAACGTTCCCCCCCTGACTGCTGGGACCCACCAGCTACATCTTCGCACGCAAGGAAGTGCGTCCAGGCAAAAAACGGTTCGCCCCCCTGACTGCTGGAACCCACCAGCTACATTTTCGCACACAAGGAAGTGTGTGACAGTCGGGACCCATATGGTCGAAGCGTACGTAGTGTTGTCATTCTAGTCGCGAACGTGTACATACATACTGGTCGATGTAGACGTACATGTGTGTAAGTGCATCTAGTGCCCTTAGTGATTTTGGTGTATTGAAGACTTATAGGTTAAGGGACTAATATGTTTGTGAGTGTACACATGCTCTATTAGTCAATGAGGAGTTTGATATTTATAGTGAAAGTCGACCCCTAAAAATGAATGTCTTCGGCTGAAGACTTCGGTTCTCCTGAAGACTTTGAAAGTGAAGAAATTGGTGTGACCTTGAAGACTTCGATATTCATGCGAGGAATCTAGAGCATGAAGACTTTTGTTTTCGTTTTCTTCTTCTTTAGTCATAGGAAACACCGTACTGTTAAAGGGGGTCGAGGTAATACTAAGGAAACAAATTTCCAAGTGATGCTCATCTCAAAATCCTGCACCTACCCAATCCTTTGAGTGAAGCCATTGTAAATCTCATATTAGTTCAGTCAATTTCTTCAGTGACAGAGACAGAGATCTTCTGGTCTCTGAGTAATTTGTTCTGACTGAGAAGTTAGGAATTCGCCAGTGCGGATTGCCTACAGAGTGAGGAACATGATAGCCCTGAGGAATTTGAACCTCAAAATATCTGTCCATTGCTGAGCGGCGCGCTAGCCGTTCCAAAATATCTACCACCTAACGGTCATATCATTGAAGGGCATTTATGTCTTATCATGTCGGACTGCTCCCTAGGCTATAAATAGTCGTCCCCTACAACCACTAGCTGGTTGGCTGCTCCGAGAGAAACTGACACTTGTTAGTTGAGAGCATCCCATCCTTCGAGGACTCTGAGCAAAAATCATCAAGTGAGGAAAACCCAAATCCCAAATCCAAACCTACAAACCCCAAAGTGATTGAGCATAATTGAAGAGATTGTTCCTGTGTGGAACTGACGCTTGTTACCTTTGAGGACTGTGTATCCTCCAGACGGTTAGGCGTCATGGTCTGAGCATCCAAGAGGAATTATGGATTGCCGAGTGACCTAGTCTGTGAAGGTTTGGAAGTCACCTGTGAAGACTCACCACTACTGTTGGGCGAGATTTGCGTGATCTTAGCTCAAGGAGAATACGGTGAGGACTGTGTGTCCGGGACTGTGTGTCCTTGAGTTAAAATACTCAGCCGCTCCAACCAGACGTATAACTGTCACAGCAGTTGGAACTGGTCAAACAAATCATTGTCTTCACCAAGCCAACCGATCCTATTTCCTCAACCCTTTTATTTCCTCAGTTATGTGTTGATGTACCTAATAATTACTGTTTGAAGACTTTGACTGAAGACTTTGTCTAATTCCTCAATCATATTTCTTCAGTCAGTTTGTCTTCATCCTGCTTATCCTGTGTTTACGCTTTCTGTACTCAGTGCTTGTCCTTCATTTCATCATGATGACTATGTTGTTACTCTGTTTTGCCCATACCTGAGTGCTTATTCCGCTGCAAGTAACTCTTCGCTTAGGAATTTCCTCACCTTGAAATTCCTCAGTGAAGATTTCTTAAAAATATCCTATTCACCCCCCTCTAGTCGATGTAACGCACTTTCAATGTGTCGTAGTAGAGGCATGCACCTAGCATGTACGCGTACGTACAACAGCCAGGGTGCAAGAAAGTAAGTACAACCACGTACATACATACGGGCGGGGTCTCGAACGCCTACTCGCACATATGTACGGCCAGGGCTCGTGTACATGGCTGGATCGGAATGGAGAAACTGCATCGTCGTCGTGTTCATGGGGAGCCAACCGGCAGGGTCGGAAAGGAATGCGTCGTCGTGTTCATCGGGAGGGCTTGGATGGAATAGCCGATGGAAACAAGGCCTGGCGTACTGCACAACGGAGGAAACGACCTTGTGTTCGACCGGCCACGTTTGAAACGGGATCCTGTTCATTGGGAGGGGTCTGGCGTACCGCAAAACGGAGGAAACAAACTTGTGTTGGACCTCCTATGGTCGAAACGGGGTCCTGTTGATCGGGAGGGGTGTGGCGTACCGCAAAACGGAGGAAACGGACTTGTGTTGGAGCGCTACGGTCGAAACGGGGGTCCTGTTCATTGGGAGGGATGTGGCATACCACAAATTGGAACTCCAGGGGATACTGTTCATCTCCACCATCGACCTCCTCCATCCTCCACGGGATATTCTTCATCCACCGTCGACCTCCTCCAGCCTCCACCTGTGACTGTTCATCCAGCCTCCACCGCGCGCTACTCCACCTGCTACTGTTCAACCAGCCCTCTCCACGGGCTCCTGTTCAACCACCCCTCCACGGGCTACTGTTCATCCAGCCCTCCACCGGCTACTGTTCAACCAGCCCTCCACGGGGCCGTCCTGTTCATCCAGCCCTCCACAGGGTCCTGTTCATCCATCCCCAACCGGCTCGATTGATCGGGGTCCTGTTCATCCAGAGGCAACCACGGGGTCCTATTCATCCACTCCCACCAGGAACTGTTCATCCACCCCCCCCAGCAATGCTCACTATTCATCAAAGGAAGGAGGCAACAAGGTTCGATCGGCTTCAGTTAGCAGCAGTAGCGAAGGAATTACTCGGGTTCAGTAACGTAGCTAGTGCAATCGCTCGGGTTCAGTTAGAGCCCAACGCCTCGCTCGGGTTCAGTAAGAGCTCAACGCCTCGCACACACGCGTGTACGTGTACGAGAGAAACATGCATCGCTCGGCCCCCGACCACCCACCGTAACCAGGAACTCCACAAAATTTTCCTCGCCCTCGCTTCTACCACGGTTTTTTCTGTCATGGACGGCCCAAAGAATGTCATGCAGCTGCGTCTCCGGCCCGCCCAGGACAAAAAGCCCATTTTCTGTCATGATTTTTTGTCATAGAAGTAGGATCCCACCACATCTATGATGATACCGGGTTTTGTCACAATTATCATCATAGAAGTGTCATAAGTATGACAGAAAAAAAATTCGTTCGGCCCAAAATGTCACGAATGTGTCTTCTTTTTGTAGTGTCAGATGTGGTGAGCGGTGGAGTCTCATGCTTGAGCTTCCATGAAGCAACCGTCTAAACTGAGGAAATGCACACGACTGCACCCATACTACTCGCCTAATGATGTCATGCCAATATGGCGCATGGGCCAATGATCCCATCCCGCCACATCACCCTGGCATGTGATCTCTTCACGTTGTTTAGTTGTAAATTGAAACATTAATTAATGCTCCCAAACTTAGTAAATAAATTATGGCATAAAGCGTTTGATACTTATAGAAACAGAATAACAAAATGATAAGGACAAAGGAAAATTCTATGTAGGCATTGTATGATCATCTTGATAGCTTTATTTCCTCCATTGTATGACATCTTGACCATATAGGTTGTTAGAGAATCTACAACACACCGCCTAAAAAGGGGCTCTAGGATTTTGATCCCCACTAATGGGCCAGTTGTCGGGTTGAACCCTGGTCTCTCTTGTTGCGTCAACGCGAAAACTTGAGTTGAGCATCCCTTAGTTTTTGTTGACTTACACCATGCAAAAGGGAAGGTTGTAGTCAGCGTCTTCGTTATGAACTTTTTTGGAGGGGGGGGAGGGGTAGCTCATTTCTAATTTTTTTGGATGTTTATCTTGTTTGCATGTTTCCTACTTAAGCGTTGATCATTGTAAATCAGTGACAGAGCCAAGACACGGTCCCCTTGGCCACGATTCGAGCTTCGAAACCCTCACGCAAACTATATTTTACATCATAGCGCATTGCAGATGACTGTGCACTGAAGCGGGCACGGTGCCTAGTGCTATCTTGGCTCCTCCCCTATTGTAAATGTCGGTATGTGGGCAGTGTGTGACACGTTTGCTATGCTCTTAATTTTAGTAAGCCAAAAATTGCGATGGGTGACGTTTCTTCACCATTCAATTCGTCCGTGGCAACTACTAAGTATCAAAAAAATGTTGTCCCATAACATGGGACAAAAGAGATTGCCTTATCAGCCGAACACCACTATGTTCTTTTTTGTTCTCAACCATATCTAGAATCAAAGAATAGGAAATCTTTTCTACCAATGAACGGTTGCCTCATATCTCAGCAAAATTGGCCAGTTTCTTTTGTGGAAACCTTCCTCCACTCTTTTTTTCCACTCATCATGACTACAACAACATGTTTCCTTACCGCCCATAAAATAAGAAAAACATGTGCGTTCATGTCCAAACTAAGACATATTATCTTTTGTGACAAGTGGTGCATAGGAGCCACCTTGATTCACAAGGAATCAATTAGAATCATCAATGCCATTTGAGTGTAACCTCATGGTCCTTGATCTGCATGATTTCCAAAACAATGCAATATCATGCCATTTTGAGTAGGGATAATTGGTTTTATGCCCCTAATTGTGTCCCACTCGACAAGATCGCCACTAATTTCCAAAAGCCAGCGGTTCTGTCCAACCCACTTTGGTCGTCTTGTGATTTTGCCCTTTGACCATTTGACCGTCACTTTGAAAACTTCATAACTAATTCATACTAAACCAGAAAAATGCAATTAAGATACCAAAATGTTTGGAAATACATCACCTGGGTGTCAATGTCACTTGCGTTCATGACAAAAGTGTTGGTAAGTGCCCATCCGAGTTTTAGCTCATATCACACTACAATGAACAGTAAAATCTTAAAAAGGTTAAAAAATACAAAAAAAATTGGTGTGAAAGAATGACAAATGTTTTAAGTGTTTGCCAAGTTTCATCAGGGAATGACATTTGTGGAAGTCATGGCAAAAAAACAATCTGTGTTGATTGTTTTTTTGCCATGACTTCCACAAATGTCATTCCTTGGTGAAACTTGGCAAGCACTGAAAACATTTGTCATTCTTTAACACCATTTTTTTGAACTTTTTAAGATTTTACTATTCATGGTGGTGTGATAAGAGCTAAAACTCGGATGGGCACTTACCAACACTTTTGTCATGAATACAAGTGACATTGACATACATGTGATGTTTTTTCGAACATTTTGATATCTTATTTGCATTTTTCTGATTTAGTATGAGTTAGTTATGAAGTTTTCAAAGTGACAGTCAAACGGTCAAAGGGCAAAAGCACAAGACGATCAAAGTGGGTTGGACAGAACCGCTGGCTTTTGAAAATTAGGGGCAATCCCGTCGAGTGGGACACAACTAGGGGCATAAAACCAATTATCTCTTTTGAATACTACATGTTTTAAAATTTTGTTTCATTGATCGAAGAAAAACTGAACAAATATTTCCATGAGGGAGACGTCATAATGTTTTGTATCAAATGTAAGGGAAAAAATCTACTACAAATAAAACAACCCATATATAGCCCTTTCATTGAGAAGTATCCTCAAAGTTTATTATCTACATGGCTAAAACTTATTAATATTCATGTTCACGGAAATCATCGATCAATAGACTTGTTAAATGGTGGTTATAGCTTAGGCATTTCACCTAATGGATGGACCATCAATCTTGTAACCATAGATCAATAAACTTGTTAAATGGTTTTATTGTGCAAAGTAAATAAACAAATGCAAAAGGTCCATATAATATACTCCATATTAATATTATATTATGACATTTTGATTCCTATACAAATTAAAATTATATTTGATTGCTCAAAGAAAAAAATACAATGTTTACAAAAGGGTAGAGTCGATTGTTGTGTACCTAATGTGGGGATAGAATATGCTCCTACAAATAAACGCTCTAGCTCTCATCCTTTCAACAGAAAATCAGCTCAAAATTTAAAATCTACGTAGCTAATCTTATTAATATTCTCGTCAAGGAACCAATGAGTGGACAACCTAAATGATGGTAACTAAGTAGGTGATCCGAGTTAATATATACCTTTTAATACGAGAACAATGCCAACTTAATATGCAATCATGTACGAAAATGACCATCTCAATATGCAACTATACATGGAAAAATGCTAGTTGTATTCAAAAAGTATTTTACAGTTATATAGTAATGTAATGCAGTATTTTATATTTATTTTTAGTTATGGTTCTCGTATCATTGATATGAATATCATGTTACCAAAGCAAGTGGAAATATATTGCAACCGATTCGGGTAGTGAAGTACATTCTAATTTTGTCTAATAAATGGACCACCAATCTCGTATCCATTAGTGTAAGAGATTTTATTATAGTAATAAAAGAAATCAACAGATACAACGAATCCACATCATGTAGGAGTTGGATTAGGAGCCGGGAAAGAAAGGCGTAATTGGTGAATCAACATACTTGGTGAGGCGGAGCGGCTCCCGACCCCGAGCTCCCTCCTCCGCCTAGGGTTCCTGCGCCGCCGCCGGCGGCTCCCCGCGCGGAGCCGCGGCCGTGGCCGGAGCCCGCCGTCGCCGCACGCCTCTCCCTCTCCCCCACCCCTCCCCACGCCCCTTCCCCCTTCCCCGTATCCCCCGCGTCGCCTTCCCGGGCGAGGCGGCCGGGGGGGCCCTTCCGCCGCTCTCCTCCAGGCTCTCTCCTCGCATCTCCTTCCTCCCGCCGCCGCCAGCGTGCGCCGCCGAGCCTCG
>NC_041393.1:389844258-389866644 GCF_002162155.2 Triticum dicoccoides | reverse complement strand
CGTGGTGCTGGCGGCGGCGGGCCTGCCCTTCCCCGTGCGCGGCCCCCCATGCCCGGCCGGTGGGGGCTAGCGGCGGTGCTCCTCGGCCGGTGTCGGTGTGGCCCGTCGGCGGTGATGCCGCGTGCCTCGGTGGTGCTTGACGCGGCGGTGCGGCCGTTGGCCGTGGGGCGGCACGGTGGCGCTAGTGGCTGGCGGCGCCCGCCAAGCCCAGATCTGGGCCCTTTTGGGCCCCATATGGGTTTGGGTGGGCCGGTGGCTCGATGTTCCGCGGCGTCGTTTCCTGGTGATGGCATGGTGGCGGCGGTCTCGGGTGGTGAGGATTTCGTCGATCGGCGAGCTGCAGCGTGGCGACAGGATTGTCTGGGTCCAAGTGGACCCAGCCGGGCCGTCGAGGCCCGGCAAATCCTCGTCGCCGCGTCCGGTCGGCTCCGCTGCGGCGGTGGAGGTTGTCCCCTCCCCTCGTTCGAGTTGTGCTCGCTCCCGTGGCCGGGGTCTCCTTGCCCGAGCTAGGCCTCGTGTTGGCAGCTCCAGAGAGGCGGCAGGATCAGTGTCCGGTAACCGTGGTGGCACAGGCTGGTGGGCGGCTGTTGTGGTGGTGCATCTCGAAGTGCCTCGGGTGATGGTGGTGGTTGTGGATCGGGAGAAATTCTTGTCGGCTTGTCCGGCACCGACGCGGTGACGCTTGCGGGCGCCATTGGACCCTCCTGAGGGGCGTCGGATATATCTCTTCCCCACCATCCCTCGCGTATCGGGGGAAACCCTAGAACTTGTTCGGGCAACAGCGGCGGCGGCGTCGCATTCCTTCTTGAAGGTGTTGCTTGGTGCGAGGCGCTTAGAGATGCTGGGAGCGCGGTGGCACTTCGTCGGAGGGTGCAGCGGTTGCCGGTCTTCCTTTCGTCGTTGATCTGCCAGTGTTGGCATTCATTTCTCTTTCATTTTCTTTTGTTTTCTTTTGGTCTTATCTGTGCTGCGGCCCCAGCGTGCTGGATGTATCGGAGATTTACTTTATAATATAAAGCGGGGGAAACCCTTTTTCTCAATCCACATCATGTACTCCATATCACTGGACTATTCAACTTATACAGATATGCATCCATACTAATATTTATTTTGAAAATCATCCATATTAATATGAACAATCTGTATTTAACCACCAAATAAAACCCAGGCTGTACAATACTATCTGGTGGCATGTCTTGACTGCGAAGGTGAAGACTTCCAGCAAAATCCGAATATCACCGCCAGCACATAAAAGGTTTTTTTTTGTACAGATAAGGAAAATCCAGGAAAATTCCCAGGTCATCTCTCGCCGTATACTGCTTATACGCTTGCCTCCCTCGCGGACGATAAATACACGACGCACCACCAGAGGAGAAAAAGAAAAAGACGGATCAAATCAATCAACCAGATATAATAGATTAAAAAATAAAAATCCACAACCCTAGCCTGCCTGCCATGACGCGGGACGGCGTGCCACCGGCGGCGCCTGCCGGCGGCGGTGCGGGGGACGGGCCGAGGCGGTGCTCGCAGTGCGGGCACCACGGGCACAACTCCCGCACGTGCACGGCGCGCCCCGTGAAGCTCTTCGGCGTGCGCATCGGCGACAAGCCAATCAGGAAGAGCGTCAGCATGGGCAACCTCGCGCAGCTCGCGGAGGGTAGCGGCGGTGCCAGGGCCGAGGGGTACGGCTCCGAGGGCGACGATGACAAACCCCACAGGAAGCGAGGTGGGATTTTTATTTTCTTTCTCTCCCCTGTTTAGCCTACGGGGAGATGAGATTCTTTATTTGGTTGCATGTTGTATGGAGGTGTAGTCTCTGTTCTGTAAAAAAAGTGTTCTGATCGCCCTATGATGTTCTTTACGTAGTTAAGATGATTGTTTGTTGTAGTGTGCAAATATGTGGTTTTGTTGTGAAGGTGTTTGCTGTTGGCTTTTAAGATGGCAAGTGAGAAAGTTTTGATTTTACTGTGCCGATCGAAGTAGTTTTCTGAAACTTTGCGGAAAGTACTGCTTTTAATCTGGTAGGTTCGGTGTTAGTTCGGATTTTTGTTTGGTTTACGATGCCTAGTGGTGTGCAAAATTAGCAAACTACTCCAACTTAATACTTGCTTGAGAGCTATTTTAGTGTTTAGTTCATCGCTTTCTCCCATTACTGACAGATTTGGGGTTTTACTGGTGGTGATCGGTGCTTGTGACTGCTTCTTGTCATCAGAATTTACTCCCTCCGTCCTACAATATAAGATCCTTTTTCAAGCTATGTTAGACGGAGGGGGTACTTTTTTTTTTGAAACAAATCTGAACTTGTGCTTCTATTCCGCTGTTACCATTCAAGCTTTTTAAGATCATCCACGGAACACATGGTTTGCATTCTTTTAATGTGTAATGGTATACAGTACTGTTATAACTTTCCATGTAACTTCATGTTTGTTCTTTATTCTGTTGGCATTGCTGATTTTTGTGTTTGATTTAAAAATTTGAATGAATATGTCGAATTTGCATTGAAGAATGCCATTTATTTTGTTGGGTGACAGGTGAGTCATGGTCAGAAGAGGAGCACAAAAATTTTCTACTTGGATTGAACAAATTAGGAAAAGGTGATTGGCGTGGCATATCCCGTAATTATGTTGTCTCGAGGACACCTACTCAAGTTGCTAGCCATGCTCAGAAGTATTTCATTCGCCAAACAAATGTTAATAGGAGAAAGAGAAGATCAAGCCTCTTCGATATGGTTATTGAGGATGTGAGCATCTCTCCCTACCTTTCTATTTCTCTGCATGTAGTGTTGAGGTGCAACCAGGTCCAGCTGATTGCACTTAGGCAAACATGTCGCGATTCATTCTTAAGATTGGTGCTTATTCTTTTCCTCTTTGTTCCTGTTGCCATAGTAAGTTCTCGTATAGCTGTTAGCATAGAATCACCATGTTATATGAAGTGAATGAGACATCTCAAACATAACTTTTTTTTAATATTTATTGCTTGTCCCCCAGTGTACCAATTGCTTATGATTGTTTTATGGTTTTTAATCAGCCTGGTGACCAGCCACTCTCCCGTTCATCGTCACAAGAGATGCTGCTCTCCCGTTCATCTTCACAAGATGTAGAAGAGTTCGTAGATGATCTACGGCCTGTTACTGCTCCTGTGACACCACCCGCTCCTATGCCCGTGATAGCATCTGTTTCCGTCCCACCACCAGTGCCAGTAATGGCACCACCTGCTCCTGTGCCTATGCTAACATATGGATCAGCCCCATCGCCAGTTCTAGCAATGGCACATCAACCTCAGGGCAATGAATCGGCTGGTTCAAGTTCAATTGCTGGAGAAGCAGGGATGGTGATGCCACAAGTGATGCCCCCATATGGTTATCCTCCTCCAATGATGATTCCTACACCTCACTATGTCCAAGCAGTTTTTCCGTTTCCATACTATGGCTATGCTCCAATGTTCTATGGGCCACCAGTCTCTATGCAAGCATCATCACCAGGTACAGTACAAGCATCACATGAGCCTGTCAGGCCTGTTGCCGTGCACTCAGCTCCCCCGGTAAATGTTGAAGACCTGTACAACATGTCCAAACTCAACCTGAAGGGTGACTCAAGTACCAACGGTGTTGTGCCTAAATTGGCGTTGCCTCCAAATCCAAATGGGAGACCAGAGAGGCAATCTGCTTTCCATGGAAAAGGGCCTGAGAATGGCTCATCGAACGGACTAATCCCGACAAAATGATTCTGTGGCTAGACCTTCAATGTGTATGTAACCCTTAGCTATTTATTATAGTATAAAATCATGATATAGCTTTCTTGGTCATGTTTCGTGAGTAAATTTACTGTTAGTCTGTCATCAAGGTTGCATTTGTGTTTTGCCCTATTGATTTTCCCATATTCACATCGATTCTCATACATGACAGAGTTGGATTGTTGCACTTACATTTCTGCACATAATTTGTGCGCCTTCTGAGTATAAATCTCAAAGGTTACCTCTACAACAGTAGTATCAGGGCCACTCTTTCTTGTGGATGAGGTAGGGTTGAGCTATCTTAATCAGAAAAAAGATCATGTTATGTATTGTTTCTTCAGAGTGCATTCAGTACAGCCTGCCATCGATGAATGTCGAGATTTTAAATTGAAATGTCTTTCGTATCTGTTCTGAGTTGCACATTGATGGTGAGTGGCTTATGATTATTGTCCTACAGACCGCATGTCTGCTTTCCCAGGGCCATTGGATACGTTGTAGCAAGACTTCCCTTGCGCATGGCCAAGATCTAACTCAATTCTTGTAAGAAATTAAATCAATAGGATTGAGTTGTCTTTCTCGTAAGCATCTATAGACTTCAAACTTCTAAGGCCAACTCCAACGCGCCGACCTAAACGGACACGGATTTTTTATCCGTATGGGTCGGTTGTAGGGGCTTTGTCCGTTCTCATTCGCGCAAACATTGCCCGTGTGTGCCCACCTGCCAGGCCGTTTTTTGGCCAATTTTTCACAATTTAGACATCGTATGCATATAATTAATCCAAATGAAAAGAAACTTTGCACATGGATTATTACCAAATAAGTCACATAGTTTTTACATCACAATAAATAAAATCTCATAGTTTACAATTAAATGAATTTAAAATTGTACCAAATATGTGTCCACATATAGTCAACCAAATCATTTTGAAGTTGAATGTGAGTCGTCCAATCACGCATTTCTTGATGAAATTGGGTAAACTGTGCAAGCGTTGCCACTCCATGCCGAGGCTCAACATTTTCACTATGAAAATCCCACGCTTGGTCGAGGAGGCTGTCATCACGCTCATCCTCTACGATCATGATGTGCATGATAACCCAAGCAATCATCACCTTCCACGTCTTCCGAGTGCTCCATGTTCTAGCAGGGTGTCGAACAATAGCCCATCAAGATTGGAGCACACCAAAAGCACGCTCGACATTCTTCTTAACACCCTCTTGTTCTTGGGCAAACCTAGCCCTCTTCTCTCCTACCGGCTTGTAGATTGTCTTCACAATAGTCGACCACTGAGGATAGATGGCATCAACTAGGTAGTATCCCTTATTGTATTGGTGGTCGTTGACCTCAAAGTTGACATCTGGGGAGTTGCCTTCTAAAAGCCTTGCGAGCACCGGAGACCGCTGAAGCACATCGGCGTCATTGTGAGAGCCTGGCATGCCTAAAAAAGAGTGTCAAATCCAAAGATCTTGTGATGTCACAGCTTCAAGTATGACCGTCCAAGCTTTAGGCCCTATTTGGTTCAGATTTTGTCGCGCAGCAGAATCTCAACCAAAGGGCGAACCCAGTAGAATCCGATTCCAGAAATCCGCTGCCAAAATCTGAACCAAAAGCGGAAGCAGCCCAGGACGTGCTTTCAAAAATCTGATTTCGCTGCGGGCCAAAATCTGAAAAAGATGTATCAGCTGGTTTGCCAAATGACTTACATCTTTTTCACATTAGATTTTCCACAGCTGTTTTTCCACAGCTGTTTTTAGAAATCAACAGCCGAACCAAACCTGTCCTTCCAAGCAAATGGACGGTTCTACCACTCCCAGTGCATGCAGTCTATGCTACCAATCATTCACAAAAAGCCCCTCAACATTTGGTTCTCTCAAGTACTCCAGGCCAAACTCTGCAACCCAGTTTTGCAAAACTAGTACAATCATTCAAGGCATGTGGGCTCACTCATCGGACACACTCATCCACGAGATCACTAGGAATTCCGTATGCAAGCATCTGCACAGCTGCAGTTCATTTCCGATAAGAGGAGAAGCCAACCTTTTGAAGGGCATCATACTTGCATTTGAAGTAATCATCAGACTCTACCACTCCCTCCCAAATACGGTTGAACACATGCCTCGCCATCCGGAAGCGTCGCCATAAAAGCTTGGCATTGAATAGTGGGGATGTGAGCTGTAAATAATTGCTAGTAGGCAATTGTCGTTCTCCCTATTACGATTCAACCCTGAAGCATGGCCCAGGATTTCCCCCCTAAACATGGGCTGCATCCTAGAAATGTGCTTGTTCACGCCCATAGTAGCAACCACAAAATCCTCATCGTCGAATGATGAATTGCCCGATGAACATATGACATTATTGTAAAAGAACTCATCCAAGCTATCCACCATGGTACCTTGTGGGCAAAAGGCCGATCACCTTGCGGGCGGCTACGAAGGCAGATGTGATGGACTCGCGGCCGATGAATGGCAGCGTCCTCTCCCCGTACGGGCAGCAGGCCTGTCGAAGCCCGTCGAGGCAGAGGTGGTGCCGGCGACCTTGGGTAGGCATGTCTTCTCGTGCTCCGATAGCGGCGAGGAGCGGCCACAAACACCAACAAGAGTCATCACCAGTGGATTTTGTGCCTGATTGGGGGCATCAACAGGCTTTGCAACACGCAGCCTTGGCTCGTGCCTTGTGTCAGATAGCGAGTGTCTCCTCCATTGCACATGTGACATGATGAGTGGTGCACTCCTACGCTCCCGTTTGGAGTGAGGAGCGGTGAGCACCTCCTCCTGCTTGGTTTGGGCGACGACGCGAGTGGTGCATGACTCTTGTTCCTCGGTGGTGGTGGATTCCTATACATGGTGGCAACACATACATTATCTAATGGGGAGGGCATGCAGCAGGGAGGGGTGCCATGACTGGTGCGGGTTGCGGTGCTGGTGACAATTAAGGGGAGGTATGAACATCTTAGGGGTCGAGGGAGGAGAGGGGGCACCAAGGCTTGTGTGAGGTGAAGTGAGGGTAGCGAGGGGAAGTATGGAACACGCGTTTAAAAATGAGAAACGAGGGAAAGTGGAGGCATTAAACAATGGGTCGGCAGGAAGCCGAGATATCCGGTGTGAAACTGAGGCGGGCGTCGGGAAACAGAGGCATTTGACGGTCAAAATGGGTGCTTCCGGGCTGTCGAAGTCTGAAGTGATGGACAAACGGACTCTCCTACTCCACATCTCAACTTGGGGCATGGTTAAGGGATTTCAGACATCCAGACATGTCTGACGCAAAGTAGGGTCCGCACTAGAGGCCTAAACGCTTCCAAAGTGGATACTTGAGGCCAGTGTAAGTATGTGTACTAGAGATGCCCTCATAGAGTTTACCGAAAAGTCGATGTACCATGTAAGTCCCTATAGCAACTCTATCAGAGTTGCCATATCTGTCGTCGCCATATTGCATATGGTGGAGGGCAGAGGCTAGCCAGGAGACGCGCAAACTCAGTCGCCATATCTCAGCCTTCACTTTTATTTCATTCTGTTTTCCTCATTCAAACGCTTCGATTGCCCCCAAATTTAAACATATCGCCCCTTCCCCTCCTCGAGGGTGTGTGGTTTCCCCTTCTCCGATGTGTGTACATTCCTTTGCTTCAGCAGACCTAAAATCTATTATTACCACTCATATTTCCTCCCAAAATTCTTGCGCCCAGTGTCATTCGGATACAACATGGTGAACTGATTCTCCTCATCTTTTCGTTCAATTGTCATCCATCGCTCCTCAATTTTGAGCCTACACTCCTCCATCTCTTCCTTATGTCATCTACTCTCTTGCATAGTATCCCATCTCGCCCTCTTCTCTTGGATCTTCTTCCCCAACATCTCTATCTTTTGTTTCTTCCTCTTCTCCGCTTACTCATTCCTTGTCCTCATCAAGTCATCGATCTTTTTTATCACCTCCACACCTCTCCTTCTCACTTGAGCTTCTACTTTCCTATTTTACTCCCATCGTGTCGACCCGTGATATATGCCGGAGTGGGACTTCAAGACACCCTTTCCCCAACACCGTCATCACCATCTTCATTGTTGTCCATCTCTAGAGAGGATTTGTTGCACTTCCTAGTTTTGGACTGCCATCAACATTCCTCATCTTTCACTTCTTGTCATCATTGATCATCATTCACTTCTCATTGCCTTCCAACAAATTCTAACAACTTTGGAGGCCCAACGATTCACCCTTAGACTTGGCCATTTGTTGGTATCTCTCTTGGGCTAAGAATGCTGAAAGTAATGCAAATGTGGCAACCAAAAAATAACAAGTTTCCTTACATATTGGTCAATGGTGACACCGCTAGGACGAGCATGCTTCACTTGCTCCGAAAAATCTGCTCAACAATCGCACATCTCCCGAATCGTACCCCATAGATTTGTGAGAGATTTGAGGTTATGGTTCGTTACACCCATGATGATGTCTGAAACGCTCCTCGATGCACTTCCAATACATTGCGCTAGTTTGATCTTTCCTAGTGACCAGATCGTGAGAGATATCTTGCCTTTTGACTCACACGAGTAAAATCCTGATCCGTGATATCGTTTGCATCCCAAATTGTTTTCTTCCTCTGCAAGCCAGGGTGTTGGAATTGATCTAGTTCCATATCTTGATCGTCCGCTTACAATGGCTCAAAATGCGACAACAATGCACCATCAGGATCAAAATCATTTTACCCATCGATATCATCTATCATACCCTTGATAAATGATTTTTCATTGACCGCCAGTCCCCGAAAATAACATAATCATCGCTGAATCACAAACATTGAAAATTTGTCAACATTTTTCCACAGTCACCTCACATCCAATTGAACAAAAACTGGATACAAGGATAAGAATGACTTTTGTTACCTCTTCATCGTCTCTAGGCTGACATAGAACTGGAAAGGCACCCTAGTTTGTCCCGCCACCAGGGCGAAGGGATGAGGGTAACGATGTGGCCAATTGTCTTATTGTCCAGTCTCTTCACTAAGGACGACCGCGGCGTGATACATCTCCAACATATCTATAATTATTGATTGTTTCATGCTATTATATTATCAATCTTAGATACTTTATATGCAATTTTATATCATTTTTGTGGACTAACCTATTAACCTAGTGCCGAGTGCTAGTTGTTGTTTTATGCATGTTTTTTGTTTTATAAAAAATCAATATGAAACAAAGTCCAAACACGATGAAATTTTACGAAGATTTCTTCTGGATTAGAAGGGACCCTAGAAGATTCAGGAGGAGGCCAGAAGACTCACGGGAGAGCCACAAGCTCACATGGGATGCCCCCAAGGGGGTGCCACCTGAGCTTATGGGTCCCACGCAACTCCGTTTGACCTAATTCCATTTCTTGAAATTCCCATAAATCCCCAAACCAACAGAGAGCCACCTAAAACAATTTTTCCACGACCGCGAGCTTCTGTTCTTCCGTGATCCCATCTGGAGGCCTTTTCCGGTACTCTGTCGGAGGGGTAATCAATCACGGAGGGCTTCTACATCATCCTTACCGCACCTCCAATGATGTGTGAGTAGTTTACCATAGACCTACAGGTCCATAGTGATTAGCTAGATGGCTTATTATTTCTCTCCGATCATCAATACAATGTTCTCCTCAGAGGTCTATTCGATGTAATCTTCTTTTGCAGTGTGTTTGTTGGGATATGATGAATTGTGGGTTTGTGATCAGATTATTCATTGAAAGTAATTGAGTCTTTTCTGAACTTTATTATTCCTGATTATTATAGCTTTGTATTTCTCTCCGATCTATTCGTTTGGTTTGGCCAACTAGATTGATTTATCTTCAGTGGGATAGGTGCTTTGTAGTGGGTTCAATCTTGCGGTATCCACCTCGTGACAGAAGGGTTAGCGAGGCATGTATTTGTATTGTTGCCATTAAGGGTAAAACGACGGGGTTTAATCATACTGCTTGGTTTTATTCTGTCTATATTATGTCGTCATACTTCATGCATTACTCTGTTTGTTATGAACTTAATATGTAGAGAGGCAAGCATAGAAGCGCTCTCGAGGTGGAGTAATATTATTAGATGCACAACTGTTTTTGTCTACTTGTCACAGACGTAATGCCTATATACATGATCATTGTCATGAATAACATCATAACTATGCGCTTTTCTATCAATTGTCCAACAATAATTTTTCTACCCACCGTATGCTATCTTTACGAGTTGGGTGCAAGTATTTGCTCTTGCGTGTGGAGGTACTACTTACTAGAATTTTCGTGTTCTCCTATTGGTTTGATAACCTTGGTTTTCACTCAGGGAAATACTATTCGCTACTATATTGCTTCACCCTTCCTCTTCGGGGAAAATCCCAACGCAACTCACAAGTAGCATGGCGCCACTGAGGGAATGAAGGTCAGCGCCTACATGTGGTAGCATAGGGTTTGCCACCATTGTTCCAAACTCGTCACCGGTAGGCTGGATGAGGTGCTGGCCTAGGCGGTGGCAGCCGATAATTGAAGCAGCAACCGCTGAAGTCACATAATCCATCTCCAAATTGATGGAATGGGGTTAGAGGATCGAGGTAGCTTCTATGGCTTCAATCAGGGTCGGATCTCCCATAGACATTGGTGTGAGATGAAACCTTTGATTTTTGAAATTTCTTCATTAATTTTTTACCAATAATTGTTTCTTTGTATATATGACACCATCGGTATGGGAGTGACACCACACTACAAATTTTTCTCTATTTTTGCGACCTTTCACTTGTGTCATGTATAACCGTTTTTCGTCATGAAAAATACATCGGTGACGTTTTATGGTGTCACCTCCACCGTCACCTAAGCGCCATCATAAAAAAAAATTTGATAGTACCACTTTCTTCGTCATGCAAGATCGCATTTTAGGTGACGAACCAAAAAATGTCACCGTTGGCTGTATTTGGTGACGACCCAAAATGTCACCTATGATAGCCCGATGTGTCATCGAAGATCTTTTTGGCGACGATAATCCGTCACCGATGATCGGTCGGCGGGCTTGACTGGACAAAGATTCTGACAGGTGGGACCAAAAGTTACTGATGCGGCTTATTCTATGTTGGTCCTCCGTGTGTTTTATCGCCAATGGTACCATTAGTAATAACTCAGCATCGGTTTTGACCGGTCAACGCTGCAGACATATGGGCCTAGAAGATGCTGATGTGCCTGCTTACATGTGGGACCAGGCATTGTTTTTTCGGTGAAGATGTGTCATCTAACTGGTCAACGGTTCTAACATGTGGCCCACTGTTGTGCTGACGTGGATGCTGGTAAGCAGGTCCATACGTGGGTAACATGGCTTCTTACATGTGGGACCATACGCCGCTGACGGCATCCATAACCATCATAGTTTGTATGCACAGTCATTTTGTTTTATATTGCAAAAATTGGCGGGCATATTTGACAATTTTAATATGAATTTGTGCAAATTTTGAATTTGAATGCAAATTGAGTTCTTGCTACTTTTATTAAACCACAAACTTGACATTGGTCAAACAGACTATCTCACACATTACAATAACCAACAATGGTACATAGCCACAACATCTACTTAGTTTCACGACATCCTAGCACCACAATCGCGGCGATGTACCTAACTAGGACATCAAGTTCATCAAGTCTCTTTTTGATAGCCATAGTTTTCTCTTCCTTCACATTCTTGATTACCGCAAGTTTTTCCTCCTGCTCTTGGAGGCCATTGTTGATAGATCGAATACGGTTGTGCTGATCAAACACTCCCAATTTCCAATCGTCAATGTCATATTATTGCTCCGGGAGGGAATTCTTGACATCTTCAAATACTTTTTGCTGCTCTAGAACGGTATTGTTGATAGATTCAAGTTTACGTTGCGCATCTGGTAGGAGATGCTTCACAGCTTCACACTCGTGTTGCTGCTCTGCTAGGGCCTTCTTGACAGCTTCAAGTTCTAGCTGCTGCCATGCCAGGGCCTTCTCCATAGCATCTAGTTCGTCATGCTGGTTTGTCAGGCCATGCTCGACTGCTTTTGGTTCTTCCTGCTACACTGCTAGTGCACTAATGATTGGTTCAAATTGTTGTTTCTGGCGCTAAAGAATTGTAATAAAGGTCATCATTTGAGCGTCCTAACTTTCCCTGCCGAAAAATACATACATGTTATATCATATGGGAGAATTCCGAAAGCTATAGATGTAGCTGCTGCAATATACAGTTACATGGGTGAACAAAGGTCAAAAGTAAGGAAGTGTTTACAGAAAAGAGTTGGCATACTCACCAGGTGAACTGATATGTCTCCAACGTATCTATAACTTTTGATTGTTCCATGCTGTTATATTGTCATTCTTGGATGTTTTATAATCATTTTATATCATTTTTTGGTACTAACCTATTGATATAGTGCCAAGTGCCAGTTGCTATTTTTTGCATGTTTTTTACATCGCAGGAAATCAGTACCAAACGGAGTCCAAATGCAGTGAAACTTTTAGTGGATTTTTTATGGACCAGAAGACTTCCAGTGGGCCGAAGAAGCACCTGGGGTGCTCCGAGGGGAGCACAACCCACCAGGGCATGCCTGGGGGCCCAGGCGCACCCTGGTGGGTTGTGCCCACCTCAGGTGCCCCCCGAACCGCCTCTTTACTCTATAAATACCCCAATATTCTAGAAACCCTAGGGGAGTCGATGAAAATCAATTCCAGCCGCCGCAAGTTCCAGAACCACCAGATCCAATGTAGACACCATCACGGAGGGGTTCATCATGTCCATTGGTGCCTCCTCGATGATGCGTGAGTAGTTCTTTGTAGACCTACGGGTCCGTAGTTAGTAGCTAGATGGCTTCCTCTCTCTCTTTTGATTCTCAATACAATGGTCTATTGGACATCCATATGATGTAACTCTTTTTGCGGTGTGTTTGTTGGAATCCGATGAACTTTGAGTTTATCATCAGATCTATCTTTTTATCCATGAAAGTTATTTGAGTCTTCTTTGATCTCTTATATGCATGATTGCTTATAGCCGTATTTCTTCTTCGATATTTGGGTTTTGTTTGGCCAACTTGATCTATTTATCTTGCAATGGGAAGAGGTGCTTTGTGATGGGTTCGATCTTACGGTGCTTGATCTCAGTGACAGAAGGGGAACCGACACATATGTATAATTGCTATTAAGGATAACAAGATGGGGTCTATTTCTACATAAATAGATCTTGTCTACATCATGTCACCGTTCTTATTGCATTACTCCGTTTACACTAGATGCTAGCTGGATAGCGGTTGATGTGTGGAGTAATAGTAGTAGATGCAGGTAGGAGTCGGTCTACTAATCTTGGATGTGATGCCTATATAATGATCATTGCCTGGATATCGTCATGATTAT
Source organism: Triticum dicoccoides (assembly GCF_002162155.2). Lineage (NCBI taxonomy): Eukaryota > Viridiplantae > Streptophyta > Magnoliopsida > Poales > Poaceae > Triticum > Triticum dicoccoides. The sequence goes on along the minus strand of NC_041393.1, from coordinate 389,853,563 downwards.
TTGAAGTTTTATCAATTGCCCAACAGTAATTTGTTCACCCACCGTTTGCTATTTTTCTCGAGAGAAACCACTAGTGAAATCTACGGCCCCCTGGTCTCTTCTTTATTATATTTGCCTTTGCAATCTATTTTCCTTTGCTTTTATTTTCAGATCTATTAAACCAAAAATACAAAAATACCTTGCTGCACTTTATTTTATTTGGCGTTCGATCTATCAATATTTACAACTCTCTCACGTCCGCTTGCCAATTTCTGGCGCCGTTACCCGAAAGGGATTGACAACCCCTTTAATACGTCGGGTTCCGAGTATTTGTTATTTGTGTGCAGGTGTTGTTTACGTAGTGTTGCTTGGTTCTCCTACTGGTTCGATAACCTTGATCTCATCGCTGAGGGAAGTACCTAGCGTCATTGTGCTACATCATCCCTTCCTCTTTGTGGAAATACCGACGTAGTTCTAGCAGACATCATCAACATCTACTAGGTTCCTAATCACAAATCTCATCTCCCTACAATTTATATTACTTGCCATTTGCCTCTCGTTTTCCTCTCCCCCACTTCACAAAAAATTGCCATTTTATTCACCCTCTTTTTCATTCGCCGTTTTCTTGCCGGACCTGTTTTTTGAGTGCAATCTTGTTGCGTAGTCACAATGACTCAAGAGAACACCAAGTTGTGTGATTTCTCAAACACAACAACAATGATTTTATTGGCACTCCGATTGCTCCTCCCGCCACTAGTGCGGAATCTTGTGACATTAATACTGCTTTGCTGAATCTTGTTATGAAAGATCAATTTTTTGGTACTCCTAATGAAGATGTCGCGTCCCATCTTAACACATTTGTGGAATTATGCGATACGCAAAAGAAAAAAGATGTGGACAATGATGTTGTGAAGATGAAATTATTTATGTTTTCTTTACAAGACCATGCAAAAATTTGGTTTTCTTCTTTGCCATGTAATAGTATCGATTCTTGGAATAAGTGCAAAGACGCTTTTATTACTAAGTATTTTTTGTCCGCAAAAATTATTTCCCTTAGAACCCAAATCATGAATTTCAAGCAACTTGAGCATGAGCATGTTGCACAATCTTGGGAAAGGATGAAAATGATGCTAAGGAATTGCCCAACTCATGGGCTAAATCTTTGGATGATCATACAAAATTTTTATGTGGGGTTGAATTTTGTTTCTCGTAATCTTCTACATTCCGCCGCAGGTGGTACTTTTATGGAAATTACTTTGGGTGAAGCCACCAAATTGCTTGATAATATTATGGCAAATTATTCACAATGGCATACCGAAAGGGCTCCTACTAGTAAAAAAGTTAATTCGGTTGAAGAAATTTCTTCTTTGAGTGAAAGTTGATGCTCTTATGAAATTGGTTGCTAAGAAAAGTTCTCCTATTGATTTCAATGATATTCCTTTATCTTATTTGATTGAGAAAAATAGTGATGCCATAGATGTGAATTTTATCTCGCGAAACAATTTCAATAACAATGCTTATAGAGGTAATTTTAATCCTAGGCCTTTTCCTAGTAATTCCTCTAATAATTATGGCAATTCCTATGGTAATCCTTCTTATAATAATAATAATAGTAACACCTCTGATCTTGATAATAATATTAAAGAATTTATCAACACTCAAAAAGTTTCAATGCTACAATGGAAGAAAAGTAGAATAAGATTGATGATTTGTCTAGAAGTGTTGATAGAATTTCACATGATGTAGAAAATCTCAGGATGAATTTTTTTGCCTAAATTTGAGGAATCAATTAAAGCTCTTCATGTTTCTATGGATGAAAGTAAAGAAAAGAACCACTATGCTTAGAGCTAGAAGAGAATTTTTAGAAAAAGCATTTTCTAGTGATTGCTTTCATAAAAGTGGTGAAGATCTTAAAATGATTGGTGTTTCTTCTATTGATTCCTTGTTTAGTAAAATTAGGATTGATGATAAAGGGACTAGAGAAGAGTCAACTTTATCTAGAAGACGTCGGATAATTTGGAGGGTGAAAATCTTGTTGAGAAAATTGATAAAAGTGGGTTTGAAGAGGTTAAAACTTTAACTAGTGATGTGCCCACTCTTTTGGATTACAAAGACTTTAATTATGATAGTTTCTCTTTGATTGATTGTATTTATTTTTTGCAATCCATGATTAATTCAACACATGCTTATGAACAAAATAAAGCTTTTACTAAACATATTGTTGATGCTATGATGAAAGCTTTGGAAGAAAAGTTGGGATTAGAAGTTTCAATTCCTAGAAAATTGCATGATGAATGGGAACCTACCATCAAAGTCAAGATTAAAAATTATGAGTGTTTTGCTTTATGTGACTTGGGTGCTAGCGTTTCTACAATTTCGAAATCTTTTTGTGATGTGCTTGGTCTTACCGATATTGAAGAGTGTTCTTTAAATTTGCACGTGGCGGATTCTACTATTAAAAAGCCTATGGGAAGAATTAATGATGTTCTTATTCTTTCAAATAGGAATTATGTTCCCACAGATTTTATTGTTCTTGATATTGATTGCAATCCATCTTGTCCAATTATCCTTGGTAGACCGTTTTTGCATACTATTGGTGTCGTGATTGATATGAAAGAAGGCAATATTAAATTTCATTTCCACTCAGGAAAGGTATGGAACACTTCCCTAGAACAAGAATTAGTCCACCATATGAATCAATCATGAGGGCATCTTATGGATCTAGAAAAGATGGCAATACTTAGATTCTTGCTTTATGCCTAGCTAGGGGCGTGAAACAATAGCGCTTGTTGGGAGGCAACCCAATAAATAAAGTTTATTTTTGTATTTTGCTTTCTGCTCTTTAGTGTTTGCACAATTATGCTATTGTTATGATTGTGTTTTTGTGTGTTTTAATTAGTGTTTGTGCCAAGCAAAGCCTTTAGGATCTTCTTGGGTGATAGTTGTTTGATCTTGCTGAACAACAGAAACTTTTGCGCTCACGAAAATAATTTTCATTTTGAACAGGAGCATGATAAAATACCAATTCTTTTTGTAGAATATTAATATACAAATTGGTTAGGCGGTCCTAATGTTTCAGAATTTTTGGAGTTACAGAAGTATTAGGGATATCCAGATTGCTACAAACTGTTCTGTTTTCTTTGCGGTGTGAGCTTGTTTTGATGATTCTATGGTTTTCTTTGTAGAGTTTTTGCCATATAAAAGTTGGAATATAGTTGATACAATGAAATAATAAAATATGAATGGGTTGGAACATTACTTATAGTAGTGATTTGCTTTCCTATACTACCGGATCTCACAAAGGTTTTGTTAAGTTTTGTGTGATTGAAGTTTTCAAGTTTTGGGTGATGTTACGATGGATGAAGGAATAAGGAGTAAGAAGAGCCTAAGCTTGGGGATGCCCATGGCATCCCAAGCTATTATCCAAAGAGAAGCGAGCAACTAAGCTTGGGGATGCCCGAGTGGCATCCCCTCTTTCTTCTAACGACCATCGATATTTTACTCGGAGCTATATTTTTATTCGTCACATACTATGAGTTTTGCTTGGAGCGTCTTGTATGATATGAGTCTTTGCTTGTTTTGATTTTTGTTTTAATCTTGAATCCTTGCTGGACACACCCATTTGAGAGAGCCAAAATTATGCCATGACTTGTTAGAATTGCTCTCTATGCTTCACTTAAATCTTTATGAGCTATGGAATTGTTCTAGTGCTTCACTTATATCTTTTTGAGCATGGTGTGCTTTGTTGTTTTTTAAGAAATGCTCTTATGCTTCACTTAGATTTATTTGAGAGTTAGTAATTTTTTTTAAGAAATTCTCTCTTGCTTCACTTAGATTAATTTGAGAGAAAGAAAAATTATTCTCATGATCTTCACTTTTATTTGTTTGAGCTTATCAAAAGCAACACATGAAAATTAGTTCCAAAGTTATAGATATCCAAGGAGGATATAATAAAAACTTTCATGAAGATCATTGGACAAAATAAACTTGATTCCTTGTAATAGTTTTGAGATATGATGATGTGATATGTGAATCATGTTAATGAGTAATCATGCTTTAGTAAGAATGTTGGTGTTAAGGTTTGTGATTCCCTATGCAAGCACGAAAGTCCATAGTTATGCAATGAAATTACATCCTACTTATGGTGCATTACTCGGTGTTAATTATGCTCAATGCTCACTTATGAGATTATTCGTTTCTTGGTTGGTCGCTTCTCAATCTTTTGCTAGCCTTCATTTTGCACTAAGTATGATCACTACTTGTGCATCCAAAATCCTTTAAAGTAGTTTTGCCACATGAGTCCACCATACCTACCTATATGCGGTATTCTTTTGCCGTTCTAAGCAAATTTGTATGTGCCATCTCTAATTTTCAAAATAAATTTCTCTTCTGTGTGCTCGTACCGCTCATGAATTGGTAGGGGGTGGCTAATATGTTTCCATGCTAGATATGTTATTCTCACGATGAGTGTTTATTCACTTGTCATTGCACGAGAGTAAGGCAAAGGTATTAGGGATGCTAGTACCGAAATGAAAAATGAATTTACTTTATGTTGTCAAATAATAAATCCCTTGGAAAGTGTTGGTATGGAAGGCAACCGTGGATACGGCTAGCCATGGAAAGTGAAACTATGGTTGAAAAAGGAATACACTTTAATTTATGTTTGGGAACCTCCTATGATATATCTAGCATGGAAAGTATTGGGAACTTCTCGATCATTCTCATTGACAGGAAAATCATGCCTCCCAAAATGTTTTTATCTCTATGTTTTTCACTTTGAGCTTTGGCATCTCTACAAATCCCTACTTCCCTCTGTGAAGGGCTTTTATTTTACTTTATGTAATTTTTGTTTTCAATTTGAGTCTCCATCTTATCTTATAAAGCACCAACTAGGGGCACTATGATCGTACTTAAGCATTGGGTGTAGCTAATATGCGAGTGTGTTTCCCGAATGGATCAGTGATTGAGCATGATGGGCTAGGGGTAACTTATTTTAGCATTGATATTTTGAAGACATGGTTGCTTGTTGTTATGCTTGAGTACTTAAGTCTCATGTCAGAACTAGACTATTGCTTTGAACCATATAAAAGTCCAGATGTCCATGCTACAAGGAAAAGAATATGAGATGACATGTTAGGCAGCATTCCACATCAAAAATTCTGTTTTTATCATTTACCTACTCGAGGACGAGCAAGAATTAAGCTTGGGGATGCTGATACGTCTCCAACGTATCTATAATTTTTGATTGTTCCACGCTGTTATATTATCATTCTTGGATGTTTTATAATCATTTTATAGTCATTTTATATCATTTTTTGGTACTAACCTATTGACATATTGCCAAGTGCCAGTTGCTGTTTTTTTGCATGTTTTTTACATCGTAGGAAATCAATACCAAACGAAGTCCAAACGCAGCAAAACTTCCCGTGGACTTTTTGTGGACCAAAAGACATCCAGTGGGCCGAAGAAGCACCTAGGGGTGCTCCGAGGGGAGCACAACCCACCAGGGCAAGCCTGGGGGCCCAGGCGCACCCTGGTGGGTTGTGCCCACCTCGGGTGCCCCCTGAACCGCCTCTTTACTCTATAAATACTCCAATATTCCAGAAACCCTAGGGGAGTCGACGAAAATCAATTCCAGTCACCACTAGTTCCAGAACCACCAGATCCAATCTAGACACCATCACGGAGGGGTTCATCATGTCCATTGGTGCCTCTCCGATGATGCGTGAGTAGTTCTGTCATGCCCAATATGCGACCCTATCCAAAAGGAACTCGAAGGTCCCACCAAGGATAGACCCGCATATTGAAACACTTTTGCAAGGTGGATATCATTACATCAACATTACATAATAGGTAGGGATACATACAAGAGGCATACCATGCCACACGAATACAACATCATCATACATAAGATCAACATTCGACTACGGATGAAACACAAACAGAAACTTAAACGACATCCACCCTGCTAGCCCAGGCTGCCGACCTGGAACCTATTCCCTGATCGAAGATGAAGCAGAAGAACTCCAAAACAAGCAAACATCGCTCTCGCATCATGATCATCGCACAACCTGAACCTGCAACTGTTGTTGTAGTAATCTGTGAGCCACGAGGACTCAGCAATCCCATTACCATGGGTATCAAGACTAGCAAAGCTTAATGGGAAAGGAAGGGGTAAAGTGGTGAGGTTGCAGCAGCGACTAAGCATATATGGTGGCTAGCATACGCAAATAAGAGCGAGAAGAGAGCAAACGGAACGGTCGTCAACTAGTAATGATCAAGAAGTGATCCTGAGATCCTACTTACGTCAATCATAACACAGAAACCATGTTCACTTCCCGGACTCCGCCGAAAAGAGACCATCACGGCTACACACACGGTTGATGCGTTATAATTCGGATCTGGTGTCAAGTTATCTACAACCGGACATTAACAAATTCCCATATGCCACATAACCGCGGGCACGACTTTCGAAAGTTTATGCCCTACAGGGGTGTCCCAACTTAGCCCATGATAAGCTCTCGCGATCAACGAAGGATATACCTTCTCCCAGGAAGACCCGATCAGTCTCGGAATCCCGGTTTACAAGACATTTTGACAATGGTAAAACAAGACCAGCAAGACCGCCCGATGTGTCGACAATCCCGATAGGAGTCGCACGTATCTCGTTCTCAGGACACACTGGATAAGCTAAGCGTACAGGTACCGATGTAACCCAAGTTGCCAAGGGATGGTCCCGCACGGTGCTCTAGTTTGGACCAACACTTAGACAAGCATTGGCCCGGGGGGGCTAAAATAAAGATGACCCTTGGGTTAATTACTCCCAAGGGAAAGGTAGGTGGTGGTGAGGCAAATGGTAAAACCAAGGTTGGGCCTTGCTGGAGGAGTTTTATTCAAAGCGAACTGTCAAGGGGGTCCCATAAATCACCCGACCATGTAAGGAACGCAAAATCCGGGAACATAACACCGGTATGACGGAAACTAGGGCGGCAAGAGTGGAACAAAACACCAGGCATAAGGCCGAGCCTTCCACCCTTTACCAAGTATATAGATGCATTAATTAAATAAGAGATATTGTGATATCCCAACAAAATCCTGTCCACCATGAAGAAATCTTCAACTTCACCTGCAACTAGCAACGCTATAAGAGGGGCTGAGCAAAGCGGTAACATAGCCAAACAACAGTTTGCTAGGAAGGGTGTCAAAGGTTAGAGGTTCATGGCAATTTGGGGAGGCTTGAAGAACAAGTGATAGGAAGCGCAGCATAGCGATAGAACGAAGCAACTAGCATAGCAATGATAGTAGTGAGATCCAGGGTAGCGGTCATCTTGCCTGAAATCCCGATAGGAAGAAGAACGAGTCCATGAAGAAGATGAAGCCACGAAGACGAACCAAGCGTAGACGAACGAATCCTCACGATCGCAACGAAAACGGGAACTATCGAGAAGAAGCACAACATAGTAAACACACCACACATGACAAGGCATGATGCACAACCAAGCATGATGCATGACAAAACTAGATGAGGCTACTCATGGTAATAGATGATGCAAACAAGAACAACACATCAAAGCAAGTTTAAAAGAGGCCGGAAACAACATACAACAATTCCGGTAAGTCCTCATATGCAAATTTAGAAATTGGTCCAGATCTGAATAAACCTTATGTTCAAGTTGTTAAACAGCAAGTTAAGATGCACCAAGAGGATCTACACGAGATTCTAGTCAAGTTACATATAAAGTTCATTAGATTTGGAGCTACGACCTAGAAGATATGAGCAAAACAAGTTAAACATGGCATTGATGCTAAATGCAACCAAACATCAAGCAAACACCTCAAAACAAGGATGCAACATGATAATATGAAACTACATGCAAAATCAAGCAAGTTTCATATAGAGCACACTCAAAACGGAGCAACGGTTCAACACATACACTCTATACAAGACATAACAACAATCTGTCCAAAACAGCAACTAGGCATATTGCAAGCATCAAAACAACATGCTACAACATCTCAACGTAAGAACAAAAGGCATGGACATGATGTACAGGTAAAGCATGACAAAAGATGAACACTGAGCTATCTCCAGAAACTACTAGAACATGCTCAAAATGACATGGCAAGATTGCAAATAATAACAGTTACAGATTTAGCAGAAATAACATCAGGTTGCAATGCTTAGAGCTATAAAACAACATGTTACATGAACTTATCATGGAGAACAAAGGTATGGCATGAATCTACTAATTGCATATAACAAAAGTCCTTTACTGACTATGAGCCAGAAAGGATCAGAAGATATGATGGCACCCATGTAAACATGGCAAGTTATATGACAGATTCATACATGGCAGAAACAACAATAAGTAGGCATGTTGGTGAGCTTGAACCACTCACCACAGAGTAATGCATGGCATGGAAAGGCAACCAACAGTAATAAGACATGTTTGTGAAGTTAAGCATGGCAAGAGCAAGTTCATAGGGTGCATGGATCACTAACAAAACACATGGCCAAACTGAACTTAATGTTAACAGTCTGACAACAACATTATTTAGCAAGTTTGGAGCATGATATGAACAATCTACAGCAGGCTATAAATGCAACCAAGGGCATGGATGGATAGAGCATGACATGTACAACAATTCATACTTAGTGAACATCTCCAGATTATGCATATAATGACTTGTAGCAGCAGGTTTACATAGCATCACGAAATAACAGAATCTGTCTAGCAAAACAACAACAGCAAGTACCCTACTTAACAAGCTTGATGCACTCACCACACAACTCAAAAAAATACATGGATAGCACCCCTGTAAACATGGCATGACATAGTTCAAAACTCATGTAGACATCAAGCTCATAGGATGCACACATCAAACATGGCAAAAATGACAAATGAACATGTTATAACAGTTTCAGCAGATTAACATCATATAGCACTCTTGCAACGATGATTCAGGCATCAAGATGGACTCAAATGAATATGATGCAATGGAATGAAATGAAGTACTCGTTGAGGCAAACAATTCGACATATTACACGCACGAAACGGAGCAGTATGCAGCAAGTTATGATGCAATGAACATGGCATGAAAATGTGAAAAACTCGGGACTTAGGGAAAACTCGGGGGTCAACCCGCGAGATCCGATCTGGGCACGGATTTCGAAGATCGCCGGAGTTGGCCTGGATCTCGCCGGAGAAGATGAACTCGGGGCGGGGAAAACCGGATCCGGCAAGGAGGAAGGCGGGGAGAGCACGGGGAGGCCGGGAGGCGAGGCGCCGGCAGCGAGGAGCTCCGGGCGGCGCGGGGCGGTGCAG
>NC_041393.1:389840967-389843770 GCF_002162155.2 Triticum dicoccoides | reverse complement strand
CGGTGCTCCAGTGAGCCGGGCGGCGCGGGGGCGAGGTCGCCGGCAGGGGGAGGCGGCGGTCGGGCCGGACGACGGCGGCGGCGCGCGGGCTCGCGCGGGCCCGCGATGGGATCCGCGGGCCGGCGGCGAAGTGGGTGCGGGGGCGCCATGTGGCGGCCTCCGATTGGCTGCGGGTGGCAGCGCGGACATGTCCGGTCCGACGCGGACGCGTCCGGCAGCGCGGGGAGGAGTTTGCTAGGGTTTCATCCGGGATTTGGACGGGGATGGACACATATTTATAGATAGAGGGAGCTAGGAGAGTCCAAATGAGGAGCGGTTTTCGGCCACGCGATCGTGATCGAACGACCGAGAGCATGGAAGAGACTTAGATGGGTTTTGGGCCACTTTGGAAGGGGTGTTAGGCTGCACACAAAAGAGGCCTTTGCGGATACCCGGTTAACCGTTGGAGTATCAAACGACCTTCGAATGGCATGAAACTTGACAGGCGGTCTACCGGTGCTATACCAAGGCCGCTTGGCAAACCTCGGTCCATTCCGAGAACGTTTAACACCCGCTCACAACAGGAGACAAGAAGGGGGACGCCGGAGGATATAGAAGTGCCGGATTGCAAAACGGACAACGGGAAAAAAATGCTCGGATGCATGAAACAAACACGTATGCAAAATGAGATGCACATGATGACATGATAAAATGTAACACGCAAGCAAATGACATGGCAACAATGGCGAATAGCTGGAAGACACCTGGCGCATCGGAACCGGGGCGTTACAAGTTCTTTGTAGACCTACGTGTCCGTAGTTAGTAGCTAGATGGCTTCCTCTCTCTCTTTTGATTCTCAATACAATGGTCTCTTGGAGATCCATATGATGTAACTCTTTTTTGCGGTGTGTTTGTTGGGATCTAGTGAACTTTGAGTTTATCATCAGATCTATCTTTTATCCATGAAAGTTATTTGAGTCTTCTTTGATCTCTTATATGCATGATTTCTTATCGCCTTGTATTTCTTCTCCGATATTTGGGTTATGTTTGGCCAACTTGATCTATTTATCTTCCAATGAGAAGAGGTGCTTTGTGATGGGTTCGATCTTACACAATGACTGAAGGGGAACCGACATGTATGTATCGTTGCTATTAAGGATAATAAGATGGGGTCTATTTCTACATAAATAGATCTTGTCTACATCATGTCATCGTTCTTGTTGCATTACTCCATTTCTCCATGAACTTAATACACTAGATGCATGCTAGATAGCGGTCGATGTGTGGAGTAATAGTAGTAGATGCAGGCAGGAGTCGGTCTACTAATCTTGGACGTGATGCCTATATAATGATCATTGCCTGGATATCATCATGTTTATTTGAAGTTTTATCAATTGCCCAACAGTAATTTGTTCACCCACTGTTTGCTATTTTTCTCAAGAGAAGCCACTAGTGAAATCTACGGCCCCCGGGTCTCTTCTTTATTATATTTGCCTTTGCGATCTATTTTCCTTTGCTTTTATTTTCAGATCTATTAAACCAAAAATACAAAAATACCTTGATGCACTTTTTTTATTTGGCGTTTGATCTATCAATATATACAACTCTCTCATGTCTGTTTGCCAATTTCTAGCGCCGTTACCTGAAAGGGATTGACAACCCCTTTAATACGTCGGGTTGCGAGTATTTGTTATTTGTGTGCAAGTGTTGTTTACGTAGTGTTGCTTGGTTCTCCTACTGGTTTGATAACCTTGGTCTCATCACTGAGGGCAATACTGAAGGAAATATGCCCTAGAGGCAATAATAAAGTTGTTTTTTTATATTTCCTTATTCGTGATAAATGTTTATTATTCATGCTAGAATTGTATTAACTGGAAACTTGATACATGTGTGGATACATAGACAAAACACCGTGTCCCTAGTATGTCTCTACTAGACTAGCTTGTTGATCAAAGATGGTTAAGTTTCCTAGCCATGGACATGAGTTATCATTTGATAAATGGGATCACATCATTAGTGGAATGATGTGATGGACAAGACCTATCCGTTAGCTTAGCATAATGATCGGTCAGTTTTGTTGCTACTGCTTTCTTCGTGTCAAATATATATTCCTTCGACTATGAGATTATGCAACTTGCAGACACTGGAGGAATGCCTTATGTGCTATCAAATGTCACAACGTAACTGGGTGATTATAAAGATGCTCTACAGGTATGTCTAAAGGTGTTTGTTGGGTTGGCATAGATCGAGATTAGGATTTGTTACTCTGAGTATCGGAGAGGTATCTCTGGGTCCTCTCGGTAATGCACATCATATGAAGCCTGGCAAGCAATGTGACTAATGAGTTAGTTACGGGATGATGCACTACGAAACGAGTAAAGAGACTTGCCGGTAACAAGATTGAACTAGGTATGAAGATACCGATGATTGAATCTTGGGCAAGTAACATACCGATGACAAAGGGAATAACGTATGTTGACATTGTGGTTCAACCGATAAAGATCTTCGTAGAATATTTGAGAACCATTATGAGCATCCAGGTTCCGCTATTGGTTATTGACCAGGGAGGTGTCTCGGTCATGTCTACATAGTTCGCAAACCCATAGGGTCCGCACGCTTAACGTTTGATGACGATATATATATATATATATATATATATATATATATATATATATATATATATTATATGGGTTATGTGTTTTGGTGACCGAAGGTTGTTCGGAGTCCCGGATGAGACCACAGACATGATGAGGAGTCTAGACATGGTCGAGAGGTAAAGATTGATACATTGGAAGGTTATATTCGGACACCAGGATTGTTCCGG